>NW_024412395.1:63293217-63330530 GCF_014898765.1 Herpailurus yagouaroundi | reverse complement strand
AATTTGGCTATTGTTGAGAGTGCTGCTATAAACATTGGGGTACAAGTGCCCCTATGCATCAGTACTCCTGTATCCCTTGTTGGCAAGTATTTCAAATGAGTCTTTTTAAAAAATTTTTTTTTCAAATGTCTTTTAAATTATCATTTTCTCACCATCCATTTCCTCTGAAATTATTTTCACAGTGATGCTTTAGTTCAGAATTTTTAAATGAGTGTCAATTAATGGAAGTCTTTAGTGACCTCATGGCCACAACAGTGGCTCCTCTTTTTACTCTAAAGCTGATTAAAGGTAATTAAACTTCATTTAAACTTAGTTTATAATAAATATATGAGTATACTTTGCCATCAGAATATTGCTCTTATTATTCTTTATCCATTCAAAAATGACAAAATATAAAACTGCTTTCTTAGTGAACGGTAACCATCCTTGATGGACCCCTTGCCATTGTAGGGGCTGAGATTTGATTTTTATCTGATTTACAAGGAAAAGAATTATTTAGTCTCTTAATGTTTCATGGAAACTGGCAGAAGACATGGGTCCCCTGGGTCAGAGACAAAGGACTTAGCTATTCATTGCACAGGAAGCACCATGAGCATCAACAAATATATATCATTTTTCTCACTTGCTTTCATGACCCACGCTGGGGGGACCAGACGAACACAGATGAATACTATGTATACAGTATGTTTGTGTTACAGTTAAGGAACACTGAGTTTGATGAACCCTCCATTTTATTAATAGTAAGCATACTTACTCTTTGATTCAGAGGGAGATATTACCATTCCTCAAATTTGGCAGCTGCAGATACAGTCTTGAGAAATGGCCTGAGTAATGAGTGCTCTGGGTCTTTCATTCTTGGCATATCCAACATGTGTAGGTACATATGAGATCCTTGAAGGAGTATCTCCCCAAAGCAAGCACCCTGGCCATCATTCATAATTTTTCTGTTGCCCACATCTAGTCATGTCCCAGACTTAACTCTTTTAAATTGCCACCATTGTGGATCAGAGCATCATAATCCTGTCTGGATTATTGTACCACTGCCTCCTGATAGATCTCTGCCTCCTCTCCTGGTCCTTTTCTGTCCACCTCTCCCCCAGTTCTTCTCTCGACTCCCCCACTACATAGAGCAATCTTTCTGAAATAGTAATTGACCACCACACAGAACCTTTGGTTCACCAAAAGGTTTAAATTCTTTAACATGGTATACAGGGGTCTGCAAGATATGATTGAATCTCTTCTGACACCATTTTCTTTTTCCTCTTTTCATTTTAACTGTAGCCATAGTGAACAGTGTTTATTCTGTAGACACCCCTTCTATTCTTGTCCTATGCCTTTCTGGAATGCCCACTATCCACTGACAGGATTTTGTTCTTTGATTTGGTACCTTTATAGTCGAGTTTCTTTCTCTATAAACCTATACTGATGGATTTGGTTAAGTTATATCACCTTATTAGCCAACCTACACTAATTTTTACTATCTTCAGTTTTTTTCTAGAATCCATCAATTAGTACAATGTGTTATCTGGTTTTTAATGATTCAGTATAGTCTAAAACCTCAATGAATCAACATGTACCATACTTATTTTCATCTGAATGTTTCCCATGTATGCTTTCTTTCAAGCTGGACTGAAAATACCTTTTGGTAGGGTTAACTTGACAATTCACTGTTTTATACTTTTGATATTATAATTACAGTTCCTTTGGGGTTCAAGATGAATGACGCATATATTAGGTTTTGTTTTATTGGCAGTAGTATTTGAGTTTATCTGAAGAAATTTTTAATAGGGATTTCAAGTGTGAGTCACTGTTGACAATTTTAAAAAGGTGATGTTATTAATATAGTGTCAAAATAAACATTAAAATATTTTTCAATAGTGTTTTTATCCCCCCTGTAGAATGTCAAGGTTAAAATCATTGGTCCATGCTTAAACGACTTTGTTTTTTGCTGTATTTTCACAGGCATATACTAGTGTTTCCAAGGCTTCACTTAGCCTTGCAGATCACAGAGAACTTGGAAAGATGATGAATACGATAATTTTTCATACAAAAATGGTAGATTCCTTGGTGGAAATGTTGGTGGAAACATCAGATCTCTCCATATTTTGGTATGTGGTAATTTTTTTTCAAATCAGAATTTGAAATTTTTAGTATCCAAATATATCTTTGTTGATTGTTTTTATATTAGTGTAGTCCTTGAGACTATTCAGTAATAAACTCTTAAGAGTAAAGGGAATAGGGGTGCCTGGCTGGCTCAGTTGGAACATGCGAATCTTGATCTTGAGGTTGTATATTTGAGCCCCACGTTAGGTGTAGAGATAACTTAAAAATAAAATCTTTAAAAAAAAGAGATTATAAAGGGAATAGTTGACAACTTGTTAACAAAAGGAAGTTTACAAAGTAGAGATTTTATGTCTTTTTTTTTATTCTCTATAAGAGGAACTCTTACTGTTGTAAATTTATTTTTATATATTTTTTGAGGTTGTAAGAAACTGTCACGTCAGATTGCCTTAAGGCCCTCTTTTGCATCATTAGATTAAGGAAAAAAAAACTTGTGAATCAAGGTCAAATAGAGCAAATGTTGGGAAGTAAATAGCAAGTAATTTCGCTCTGCTGTATTAAATTAGATATTAATATAATGATGATGTAGTGACTACTACTCCCTCCATTGTTCTCTGTTCTCCTTTGTTCCTATCGTAGCCTCTTTAGTTAAATTTACCAGTTTACATTTTTTCCCCCTTTTTCCCCACATAAATGTGATTCTTGAAGTAAGGTCATGTTTTTATTTTCTTAATGTCTAACATAGTAAGTACTTATTAAATGCTTGAATGAATAAGGGGACTTCATTATGATCAAACTAATAAACAGTGGGATCAGGATTTAAACTCAAGTATTCTGGCACCAAAGGTGTGCAGTATCAACTCTATATCTGCTTCTTGGCCTTTTTTCCTGTAGGGAAGCTGATTGGAATAACCCAGTATTATGTCCTTTTATTTCTACAATGCTGAGATAATCTCAGTGGATAGTGATAGCCATTTCTATGTATTGAAAAGCTGTCATTATGAATAGCTTCTCATTGGTTTTATTTTGGAAGATAACTCAGTCCACACTGATTTTGGCAGTTTGTTAGGATAGCTTTAATTAGCAGTATTGCAGAAGAAATAGAAATCACCAGACGGAAGGCATGAGAGATCTCTTAAAGGAACTCTAGAAACACAGTATATCACTGAAACACAATATATCATATGTTAGATATGCAAAAATTTTAAGATTATTTGGAACCCTGTACTATTGTTGGGCTTGAAAAGAAAATGGAGCATTTAATGTTTACATATATTTGAACTACAGAAAAGTTCCTATTGTAAAAGAAGCTACTGCAATTAAAAAGTCCTTTTCCCTTTTCTTGGAAGTAAAAGTACTTTGAGTAGTATTTACAATTTGTGATTTGTAGTCATATTTAATTAATTGTTATGCATCTTTTCTTATCACATTCTTATTTTGTCTGTTATATCCAAAATAAAGACATGTTCACTACTTCTGGTTGTCTTACTATTCCAAGATGTACTATATTTTACGGACTCATATTCTTTTATGTTTAGTATCTCCTAAATCTGGAAGTAATTTAAAATTGATGGGTGTGTCATTGTTTAATTGACAGTGTTTTTCTTTCCTAGTCGTACATAAAATAATGGTGTTTCTTGCAATTGATAATGACTTAGCTTGGATAAAAATTTGGCAAGGTGAGATTTGAATGTCGTATTCATATGTCATAGATATGGTTTATTTTCTGTTTGAGTTTACTTTAAAATTTGTTAATATTCTACAAATATTTTTATTACTCTGTAATGATTGTTGGTGTATGAAAGATACTCTTTGGAAAAATAACTACTCCTCTTATGGTAATAAAGGTTACCAGTTGATAACTTTCACTTACTTGAGTCCAATTAAATAAAGTACTATATCATTAAAGTTTTTAACTACAAAAATTATGATCTAATTTTTGTTTCCTTGTATAGTTTTTATAGTCGTGCTTTTGAGAAGATGTTTCAACAGTGTTTGGAGTTACCCTCTCAGTCAAGATACTCAATTGCGTTTCCACTGCTTTGCACTCATTTTATGAGTTGCACACATGAACTATGTCCAGAAGAGGTAATTTCAGAGTAGTACTGTGATTTGTATGGCATGCAGAGTAAACTAGAACAAATATGTAGCTGGCTGGGTTTCACAAAGTCACAATTACCTAATCTAGCTTCCTACCTACTTTATCTCTGCAAAATCAGAAGAATGTTTGAATAGATTAAAAAAGCTGTTAATGTTTATTTGCATAGATGGATAAATACACATACATATTTCTAAGAACATGTTATAAAGTCACTTGGAATTACATTTATTAAATGGTGGGTCAGGTATTAATATTTATTGTAAAGTTATATATAGCTATCGATTTTATATGCCTACTTTTCCTGTCAAACTGTTATTGAAAAGACTTGAAAATTGAATGTACATATTACTGACTAAACATAAACAAGTCAAAGAAGAATTTCACTGACTTGTTAATATGATAGATGTAGTACACAAAATTAATATTTGCTAGTATTTGTAAGACATTCACGCAGGCACACATAGTTATTGAATAATTGAACTACTCCATAGTTTATTGACAACAAGTATCTATCAAAAATGTATTCAGTATTTCTTCTAATCTTTAGAGAAGAAATGTCACTTTGTAAATGTGGTAAGAATCTATATTAAACTTAAATGGTCCATTTCTTCATAGTTTAACTTAGTGTTGAGTCCCTTTACTTAGAACTACAAAACTTGGAGAAGAGAAACCGACAAATTGCAGTAGCGTTATTAATGTCTCTAAGCATTAGGTTGCAGATTGTATTCCAGCAATGCATTGGAAACTGACTCTGAGAAAGGTTAGCCTGAGGGAAATTCAGTAGGGACACCTTTTAGGATTATTACCTGCAGGGATACCAACACCACCAAATTTAATACTTTTATAGAGTTTTTAGATTTAGTAGATATTTTCTTCAAGCTTTATACCTAAAATACATTATTAATTTTCCTCACCATCATCCCTCCCATTAAATTACCCATGAAGTCCTCTTAGTTTTATTTGTCTGGTATAAAACAAGAATTTGAATCCGTCTTCTACTTTCCATTGCTTTTGTCACTGTTGTAGCTCAAATTTGCAATATTCTTCATATATACTCCTAAATAGTTTTCCTGTCTTCAGTATTTCTGCCTTTAAGATCACCTGATACAATGCCACCAGAGTACTTCTTTCCTTCTTGAAAAATCCTCAGTGGTTCTCCATTGCATGTAGAGAAAGTAAAAATTTCTCAGCCAGGCATTTAAATTTAACTTCAACAATTTGGACTCTACACCCATTCTTTTTTTTTTTCTTTTGCCTTTTAAAAAATTGTGATAAAAATATTTTTTTAATAAACATTTAACTTTATAATATAAGCATGTACCATTTAAATTATTTTCAAATGTGCAACTCATTGGCATTAATTACTTTCACTGTGTTGTGCAACCGTGACCACTACCTATTTGCAAAACTTTTATCACTCCAAGCAGAAACTTGGTGTCATTAAGTAGTAATTTCTCATCCATCAACCCTTGGTATCCTCTAGTCTACTTTCTGTCTCTAAGAATTTACCTATTCTAGGTAGTTTATAAAGGTGGAACCATGTAGTATTTGTCTTTTTGTGTTGGGCTAATTTCACTTAGCATATTGCTGATGCCTCCCAAATTTTTATCTCCAGCCCAGACCTTTGCCTTTAGTTCTAGATTTTCTGTATATTCTGCTGTAGTTTAGGTATTTGTGACCATCTGAAATGTAACATGTCCAGAATAGAACTATTGATTCTCCACATGTTACCCCATTGCCATCGTTCAAAGCCTTTTCTGCCTTTGGCTCTACCTTTATATATATCCAGACGCCTACTTCTTCTCGTCTTTGTCAAAGCCATATCTTTTTTCCTGGATTATTGTTACAGTGTCCTTACGTGGTTTCTCTGCTTCTGACATTGTTCTCCTAAAATCTGTCTCAGCACTGTAGCAATAGGGTGAGAGCAGATCATGGAGAGACTGTGACATGTTAAGAGGCTTTAGTTGTTTTGTTTTCCATCCAGTCTCCGCATTTCTGAGCCACTTGAAGAGAGTAGTGATACCAGATTTGTATTTTAAATTAAGGCTAGTGAATTTGAAGCAGTGCTAATTTAATGTTCTTTTTTCAGGAGTAAATGATAGCAAGGGGTATGTTTCATCTTTCAAAAGTCAGATTTTGGTTAAATGAAATCCTAAATGTTTATAATTTGAAATCTTTCCTTAAGTAAAGTGAACTAACATTTAATTTGATCTGGCCTGGAGATGCAAACCGTTCAGTTTGGCTTCCTGTTAAAGTTTTAAAGGGCATTTAGAATAAAATACATTAAGGTATCATGAGAGAGCTAGGAACAGTTACGTTATGTGTTTAAGTATTTTTATATTCTTGTATATTACATTATTTTAGCATAGAAGTATATGTAAATTATACATTCGTTATGTAATTATGGAAGATCTGTAAGGTAAACTTTCAAAAATTTATCTCTTTGTAAAGTGCTACAAACCTGTAGTGCAAAATTTTATATACTCAACATTCCAGTTACCGTTGACAAGAAAACCCTATTAAATTGTTGCGACATCCACCAAAACTAAAAAGATACAGAATCCTGTAGAGAGAGATGGATGGATTTGAGTGAGTGTATGTTTACATATACATATCTAATCTCCTAAAAAGTAAATACAGTGTTCTTTTTTTCCCCTGTTGTGTTTAGAAAATGCACAGTTTTTGGTTTTTTTTTCCTCTTCTGGGTTGATGGGTTTGATTTTAGAGAGTTGAATGCCTTGTGAATTTCTGTTTTACTGACTTGATTTCTAACAATTTTAATTAAATACTTAAGCTTTTCTTTTCTGTTGGTACGCTACAAAGTTATTCATTGTGTTATGTATATATATGTGTGTGTGTATATATATATATATCATTTAAGATTAGAAAATATTACTCTAAATCTCTTTCACATCCTTTCTTTGATAGTTTAATATTTAAGAACTGGATGCATAGGACCTTGTGAAACTTGGAAATTACATTAAATTTTTTGTTAAGGAAAATATTGGTCCTCTAAGATCCCTCCACTCATTGTAGTTGTATAATCACCAAATACTTACTTTATGTCAACTGTGTAAATACAGTATGGTAGGTTAGTTGTCCCCCCCCCCCCCATCTGTAACATTCCCTACTCCCACTCCTTACTATACAGACTTTATTTTCCATGTTTATTTAAAAAGTATTTTAATTCAAACCACTTTCTTGTAACTTTTATTATTGTTATTATTCTGCTTTGACAGCGACATCATATTGGAGATCGCAGTCTTTCCTTATGTAATATGTTCTTGGATGAAATGGCCAAACAAGCTCGAAATCTCATCACTGATATTTGCACAGAACAGTGTACTCTCAGTGACCAGGTAAAAATTCACGTGTTTCCGTAAGGACAGGATGTTTGTGTATGAAGGCAAGAAAATAAGCTGTTAGTTGTGTGTGTGTGTGTGTGTGTGTGTGTGTGTGTGTGTGTGTGTGTGTGTTAAACTCTTAGTAAATCTCATTACCTCTTCTTGTAAAACTCCATTTTTAGGTTTTTAAAAATTAGCCCATCTTTAGGATTACTTACTGTTTAAAATCCAACTTTTAGCTTTGTATTCAAGTCCCTTCCTGCTAGCTCAGACTGTCTACTTCACCCTGCACTTGATGCTTTACCAGCTAGTAGTTCTTATTAAATTCTGAATACATCATGTCTTCGCACAGTTTATTCTTCATAGACCTTTTTCCTTCTAGTAATACATTCTCATTCTTTACTTGCCTACTTTGTTTTTACTTATCCTTTAAACTGTAGCCTTTATAGAACCTCTGTGAAGTTTTCTTCACACAAGATTCATCTATTTCTGTTTTCTACCAAGTTGTGCGAGCTCCTTTAGCTAGCTAGGTAATCTACATCTCACTTACACCTCTGTTCTTAGTGCTACATAGTCTGGATTCAGCTAAGGTTTGCTTAAATAGTTAATATGTTTTCAAAATAATTGTTGTCATGTAAATTTTCATTTCTTTTTAAATTTAGTTGCTACCCAAGCATTGTGCCAAAACCATTAGTCAAGCAGTGAATAAAAAGTCAAAAAAACAGACTGGTAAGAAAGGGGAACCTGAAAGGGAAAAACCAGGAGTTGAGAGTATGAGGAAAAACAGACTGGTAGTGACCAAGTAAGCCATCCATTTTTATTATATCTTTTTGTTATGAGTAGGAGAATTTTTTCATTTTTTTGTATGGCATTAGTACTGAAGGAATGCTAGTAATTGTAAATTCTTCATTTTTCAGCCATTGGTTGTTGTTGTTATTTTACCTTTGTGAACTTGAGTAGGTAGTGCTAATTTCCAAAATACAGATTTTAGATTTTTAAAGAAAATTCATGTAATAAGTAATATTTGTCTTTATATAGTGAATACTAAAGGCCAACAATCTGTCTAGAAATCTGTCTAGTAATTTTACATTTATTTAAAATCAGATAATCTGAGACTTTATTTTGGCATGTTGTCATAGTAGAACATATATCATTTTTAAAGTGGGTATATCAGAGTAGATATTATTAAGGGCCATGTGTTTGTTTAGAGGGTAGGCATTGGTGGGCAATAATGGATCAACATTTGTTTAAAGTAGATTTCCTACTACTTTGCTTTTTTATGTTGAACAAGCTATTTGCCATTTTGTAGACTATTTTCTTCCTCCAATACCGAAAATATAGCAAGATTTGGAAATGATTGTCTTTATGAGCATGTAATAAACTTTCTTGTCTATAAAATCAGTAAAGTCATTATTATCTGAATGTAGAAACAGATGAATGATGCTATCTTTAGAAAATTGCTCTCATATGTTAGTAATATTTTTAAAGATTTTGAACTTGTCCATTTAGGGAAGAAAAATATTGAATTCTGCAATTGTAATTCTCAAATAAGGTCTGATATATTTATAAAATTAATTTTGTATTGCTGTGATGAAATGTTTAACATTTTATTTACTGTCTATTAATATTTTTTCAGCCTTGATAAATTGCACACTGCACTTTCTGAGTTGTGTTTCTCTATAAATTATGTACCAAACATGGTAGTTTGGGAACATACCTTTACCCCACGAGAATATTTGACGTCTCATCTGGAAATCCGCTTTACTAAGTAAGAGAGAATATGAACTTTTTGTTGGTTCAGCTAATAGGTTTGTTATAGTCTTCATATGTATATGGTGTTTCCTTTTATGAGGAAAAGTATTAGAACTGATGTAGTATCAAGAATAACGAATGGGGAAGTATAAAGAATAGTGAACTGGGAATTATGTTCTGCAGATTCTTGTCTCATACTTGTTATTAACTAGTTGTAACATTGGACAAAGCAGTTAATCTCTGTGAGCCTTAGCTTTTGTATAAACAAAATAAGAAGACTGGAGCAAATCTGTATTTCAGCTGGTAGGTAGCAACCAAGTAGGGTCATGAAATCAGTGTAGAAGGTTGTTGTAGTCAGCATTTAAAGAAAGAAGAGGGAGGGGAAGGAAAAGAAACAAGGAAGAATAAACAAACGAACAATAAAGAACCAGTGCACTGTATGTAGTAAATATAAATATTGCTTCATGAAACTCTTCGCTATGTATATGTATATATGTACTGAGTTGTGATGCTAACTACATATCTTATAGTTGGTCCAGTCAAATGTTTGAAAATATCAGGACTAGATAAACACTTGTTTTTTCTTTTTTTTTTTTAATCTTTTTTAAAGATTTCTTTTAACATTTGTTTATTTTTGAGACAGAGAAATAGAGACAGAACATGAGTGGGGGAGGGGCAGAGAGAGAGGGAGACACAGAATCCGAAGCAGGCTCTAGGCTCTGAGCTGTTAGTACAGAGCCCCATGCGAGGCTTGAACTTACAAATTGCAAGATCATGGCCTGAGCCGAAGTCGGACACTTAACTGACTGAGCTACCCAGGTGCCCCAACTCTTGTTTTTTCTGAATTCAAATGTATGCTGTTAGGCCAGTAGAATTCTAGACTCTTGAGGCACTCAATCTTAATTAGAGTTTTATAAGTCTTATATATGTTTCTAAAGTTACATACTTGTTAAAATATTGATTAATTTGAGAAGTTTTTCCTGAAGGCCTTAAAACACTTTATAAACCAAAATTTAGCCAAAGATTTTTTTCAAAGGTTTGTAGTCATTAACAAGTAGTATCTGCGCCATGTGCTTGACAGTGTGTTAAGTTCTGTGAGTAGTAATAAAACAGTATAAAGCTGAGAGCTATAGTTTGTGAGAAGACTTTAACAATTAGAGAACAAAATAAGAGAATGTATAAGTGGGCACTAAATTGTGTGTTAAGTCATCACTTGCCTAGTCAGGTGTTAAACAAAGACTGTCTTTTACTATCCTAAATTAGTAAGGTAGGCAGCCTCACAGTGAAACCCAGAATAGTATTTAGACAAAAGGGACATTACAGCTTCTGGTATTTATTATTCTCTAGTCAGCGGGGTGGTAGAGTTGTGGGTGGAAGATAGAGCTCACTTTTCAGCTCCCTTGTTTTCCTTCTGTAAGTATGTTCTCCACAGAGAAACATGTTCTTGTAACAAAACATCCACTTAGTGATCAGGATCAAGGCAAAGCTGTAAACTTGTTTACGGGGAAAGATTTTTTTGCCAAAACAAATAGCTGTGTTAGTTGGTTGGGTTTTACTGATCACTTGAGCACAATCTTAGGACTTTAGGGGTTATATACAAGGATAGCAATTATTGCCTTGAATCCTTGTTTTCTGGGATTGTTTTCTATCGATGGGGTTTGTCATTGTCTTTAAGGATTTATCCTTACAAATAAATAAGTCTAAGATCTTTATAAATCCAATGCTCAAGGAGTTTTAAAGATGGTAAAATAGGGGTGGCCAATGTAGGAAAAGATCAGAAGGGAAAGTATTTTCAAAATCTGTGTTTCTTTTTAGGCTTTTATAGTTTATTGGGATATAAACCTAACAGAACTGTGTTTCACGTGCTGTGAACAATTAAAGAACAATAAAGTTTTTTGTTTGTTGCCTTGTTTTAACTGTCATGCATTTTGTTGAAGGGCAGCACTAAGGCAGTTGTGGGTTCAAAGCCTAGGCACACTACTTCCAAACAAAGTGACTATATTTAGTTGACTTCAGTTCTGAGCCTTAGTTTCTTTTTACCTGTGAAGTGGTGGTGGTAGTAACTACATTGCAGGGGTTTATTTTTTTTATTTTTTTATTTTTTTAAATTTTTTAAATGTTTTTATTTATTTTTGATACATTGCAAGGATTTAAACATGAGGGTGATTGATATAAAGCCTAAGAAAATACTAGCACATAACTGTGCCAGATGAGTTTGAGCTATGGATTAAATAGTCCAGTGTGCTTGCTAGAGACAGTGAGTCCTATTAAAGGAATTTTTTAAGACCCTCTTTATCCTTAATTCATTGTTATTATTGATGTCCTTAGAATTTTTAAAATCCTAATTCTACCTTATTATAGCTTTTGGGTGTTCATTCTTTTTTAAGATGGTTTCTTGGGAAGATAATAATTTCATTACTTTGTAACAATTAGTATGTTAAAATTAATTTTATTGCATACTTAATATTAGAGATCAGTAGGTTGAATGGCCTATGTACATAAATGGAAAAGTTCATTTCTTATTCCCTCCCTTACCCAGGTCAATTGTTGGAATGACTATGTATAATCAAGCCACACAGGAAATTGCAAAACCATCAGAGCTTCTAACAAGTGTAAGAGCATACATGACTGTACTACAGTCGATAGAAAACTATGTGCAAATTGATATTACAAGAGTGTTTAATAATGTTCTTCTTCAGCAAACACAACATTTAGACAGTCATGGAGAACCAACCATTACAAGTCTATACACAAATTGGTAAGGAGCACATTTAGAAATTTGGATTGATACAAAGTTTCTTTGTGGTGAAATGCTTAGGAAAGTTATTTTTTATCAGTAAGTGCTCATTTGTGTCATCAGTCATCTTAATGCAGGAATGTATACCATAATTTGAATAATACCATAAACTTTGAATTAATTTCTCCCAGTTATAAATTTACTTTTTCTTCCTAGGTATTTGGAAACTTTGTTAAGACAAGTCAGCAATGGTCATATAGCTTATTTCCCTGCAATGAAAGCATTTGTGAACTTACCTACAGAAAATGAATTAACATTCAATGCAGAGGAATATTCTGACATATCAGGTGAATAAAACCTATGACATGTTTAATGGAGTGAAGAAACCTTGATTCTTTTGGCTTTTCATTGTTACAACTATTTTCATTCAGTTACGTTCATTCAATGCATAATGATACATTATATCTTAGACTTACCTTTGCATTTGTGTTCCTTTTTATTCTAGAGACTAGAGATTTTTGCATTAATAATTTGCTTCTATGATGGAACATTCCAAAATGTTAATATTCATTTTCTTAAAGTATTTGCTCTATCAGAGTGTAAAATTAATTACATTTCCTTTCAGAAATGAGGTCGTTATCAGAACTACTAGGCCCATATGGTATGAAGTTCCTAAGTGAGAGCCTTATGTGGCATATCTCATCACAAGTTGCTGAACTTAAGGTAATACAGTCTTTATCAGTTTTAGCTTTGAAACATTGATTCCTGAAAAAACATTTCAAGAATATGAACAAGTCTATTTTGTTAATTACCTTAACCCAACATGAAAATTCTCATGTAAATGAAATTATAGAGCTACGATGGCCTTTCAAATGCATTGTCATTTAATACTCTCTCTTTTATGGATGAAAAAACTGAAAGCCTAGAGAGGTGAAATGACTTGCTAAAGGAGATTGAAAGTCAGATTTCTTGATGTTTGGTCAAGTCTTGATTCTATAGTACCATAATGCTTTTCTTTGAAGGACTGTTCAAAATTCCAGCCAAAGTCATTTGTTTAAATTTGTAGTTTGAGGGGCGCCTGGGTGGCGCAGTCGGTTAAGCGTCCGACTTCAGCCAGGTCACAATCTCGCGGTCCGTGAGTGCGAGCCCCGCATCGGGCTCTGGGCTGATGGCTCAGAGCCTGGAGCCTGTTTCCAATTCTGTGTCTCCCTCTCTCTCTCTGCCCCTCCCCCGTTCATGCTCTGTCTCTGTCCCAAAAATAAATAAACGTTGAAAAAAAAATTAAATTTGTAGTTTGAATGTATTATTTCCCACAGTTTATGTTGCAAACATTATTAGGCTCACTGGGTTGTTGTTGGTTTTTTTTAAAGTAATCTCTATGCCACATGTGGGGCTGGAATTCAACAGACTCTGAGATCAAGATTTGCATGCTCTGCCAACTGAGCCAGCCAGGTGCCCCTGGGCTCATTGTTTTTTTATTACTAAGTAATCTTTTAAATTATCTTACACCCTTTAAGGTAGATAAAAAATTTCTTTAGAATGCTTAACATTTTGTTAAGATGTAAAAGGGCTGAAGCAACAGCCTTTTAAATGACTTTTTTAAAGTCTTTTAGAAATATCCCAGCTCTAAGGTGATTTATATTGAATGAGTCTGTATATAATAACTATCTAGTTTTTGAAAGAATTTGAATTTGAACCACCAAAACTTTATAACTTAACAGAATACAAGAGGCATATTTTAAATTGTGCCCTTTGTGAAATTTTTTGGTGATTACTTGCGCCTTGCATTTTTAATTTAAGAACATGGTAGGTAGCATTGATAAGTAGCTTGCATTTACATAGAGCACTGAAGTCTAAATGTGGTAATCCAATTTACTGAAAACTTAGCAGTTATATAGGATAAGCCAATTCCTGCAAGGTAAAAAATATTTTGCTGAATGAATAAAATATGTAAGAGTCTGTGACTAAAAGGAGACGTGGTATTACCCGGTGGTTAAGAACTCAAGCTTTTAAGACCTGAATTTCAGTCCTCTCACTTATGAGCTTTGACTTTGGGCAAAGTTTAAACTCACTAAGCTTTTACTTTGAAAGAGTTATATGATACATATCAAATGCTTAGGTACTGAGCATAGTTCTTCATCCACAATAAGCACTGAGTAATTATTACTTGGTATTTTTCATGTTCATTATCCTCTAAGAACATTCTGCAATTCTTTTATAAAATTCAACTTTTATATGTGGGTTTTAAATACACACACTGTATACTTTATATAGTTTTAAATGCTAAACCTTGCAATGACAGTTTTAGTTCTTCACAAGTAATATCGTTCTTGTTTATTAGATTCGTTCCCCTGTAAATACATGATCTCTTTTCTATTCTGTTATTTTTTAGGTAACAGATTTTTCATCTTCAGTTCACTTTCTTGTATTCTTTTCAGTATGAGATAATAGAAGAATTATGGCAAGATATTCTTTTCCTTGAATTCAAGAAAATTTCACTTTTGCCAGCTATTTTTTATTTCAGACTAAATAATAGGTACTTCTGGAATTACTAAGTATTTTGGGTGCTTCTTTGCTATTTAATGTGATGGATAGAATATTGTCATGTAGTGGTACAGATTGGCTTATTTAGGTCTCTGCATCTGTATTTATGAGAGTTCAAGGGGATTTGATGTCCTTAACAGTACTGGAAGGCCCCTATAGGATCTGGCCTTTTGCTTTTCTTACCTCCTTAACTCTTCCAGCCTGGTTGGCCTGCTTGTTGTTACCTCAAAATACTTTTCACTGAAGTATTGTCTTCTCATAATATTTGTGTGTTTTTCAAATGTTACCTTATCAGAATATCCTTTCTTGACCACACTTTTAAAAACAGCAAGCATCACTTTTTATTCTTTTTATTCACCTTTTTGTGTATCTTATTGTGACCTTTCATGTCATGTATTTATGTCACTGTCGCAAGAATAAAAACTTAGTTATAAACCCTCTTAAAACTTTGCTAAATCAGTGTCCACACATAGAAGGTACTTGCTAAGTATCTGTTGGATGCAAAAATAAAAATAGGTAGCTTTTTTGACCCTTTGCTTTGTTTCAGGACTTTTCTAAGCTCCTGACATAAAACTGGTGGTATTGCCCCTATTTTACAAATTAAAAAAGTAAGATCAAGAACTACTAAGTACCTTCTCTGGGCTCACATGCTTGAAAATGGTGAAACTAAACTTTGAACTTTGAACCTACATAGTCAGTCTAGCCCTAGACCTTATACTAGTCCTGTGCTATGCTGTTTTTAGAAATGAAAGAGATCTAAGCAGTCCTCTAACCCACACTTATCTAATGCAGGAAGGTACACTACATTTCTCTAGGAGGATGATCTGGTGTTTTTGAAAATGAGGCAGTCTCTTCAGTTACTGCATATCTCTAGTTATGTTGAGTAAATCTGAGTAGTGATTTTTTGATGTGTCTTCATTCTTTTTTTTTTTTTATGCTTATTTATTTTTGAGAGAGGAAAAGAGCAGGGGAGGGGCAGAGAGGGAGGGAGGGAGGGAAAGAGAGAGAGAGAGAGAGAGAGAGAGAGAGAGAATGAATATGAATCCCAAGCAGGTTCTATGCTGCCAGCACAGAGCCTGACACGGGGCTCAAACCCATGAACCATAAGATCATGACCTGAGCCAAAATCAAGAGTGGGACAGTCCACCAACTGAGCCACTCAGGCACCCCTGATTGGTCTTCATTCTAATGTCAAGAGGCAGAGATTGCGTTTAACAAGATCACCCTTCACATATTTAAAAACTTTAGTAGTGTATTGCCTTTCTCTTCTCCATATGAAATATATTCATGTTTAATCTCTCTGTCTTTTATACAAATTCTATCTTAATTGTTTGTGTCATTCTTAGAAAATAGTGCCTTGAACTGAGAATAAACTTCAGCTAGAGATCTGATTAGTAAAGGTACACTTATCCATTGTGGACACTACACTTACTAGTACAATTTAAGATTGCTTTGACACATTTGGTACCTATAACATAATATTTTCATGTTAACTTACAATCATAAATTTTCTTTTTTTCACATGTTGACCTTGAACCACGGCTCTCCACATCCTTGATTTTGTATTTTTTTCTTTAGACTTAAGTGTTGCTTTATTGTTTGTCTTTTAAAAATTTATCTTGTTAGATACTATTATTTCTATATCTTTTTTTAAAATGTTTATTTATTTTGAGAGAGAGGACATGTGTGCAAGCAGGGGAGGAGCAGAAAGATAGAGGGAGAGCCTCTGTGTACTGTCAGCACAGAGCCCCTATGAGGGGATTGATCTCACGAACCATAATATCATGACCTGAGCCAAGACCAAGAGTCAGAGGCTTATCCGACTCAGCCACCCAGGTGCCCCCAGATCTTTTTTGAGTGCAGATTTTGTCATAATCTTTTACTAATACTTTATTTATGAACATAACTCTCTTAGCTCTGTCCTTAGGTATTAATATTGTCAAGTACATCCTGTATTCTTAAAAAAGAAATGAGAGGAGCTTATGTTTTAACATTTCTATTGTATTCTGGGTGACTATTTCTTTTCTTGAATATTATTAAAATTTAAAGTTTTGATGAGAGTATAAATAGTGTTGATTTTTTTTTTTAATGCTGTTGAATTTTCTGACTCAAGAGTGTTGTTTCTTGGCTGACTTCTCCTTTAAATATTTGACAATATTCAGCTTAACTCACAAACCTAGACAAAAGAAACTTTTTGTGTAAGAACTAAGGTTGATAATAATTGAGAAGCATGAGTGTGCATTAGCTTGGGTTTCTCATTAAATACTATACGCTCCAAAACAAAGATGGTTTAGGATACTACCATTGTATTTCTAAAACTTTTGATTTTAACATTTTATTTTTGTGATTTTAAGTTTTTATTTAAATTCCAGTTAACATACAGTGTAATACTAGTTCAGGTATACAATTTAGTGATTCAACACTTAACATACAACACCCTGTGCTCATCACAAGTGCACTCATTAATGCCCATTACCCATTTAACCCTATCCTCCCACCCACCTCCCCTCTGATAACCATCAGTTTGTTCTCTATAGTTAAGAGTCTGTTTCTTTCTTTGTCTCTCTCTTTTTTTCCCCATCCCCATTTGTTTTGTGTCTTAAATTCTACATATAAGTAAGTGAAATCATATGGTATTTGTCTTTCTCTCACTGACATATTTCACTTAACATAATATTCTCTAGTTCCATCCATATTGTTGCATATGGCAAGATTTCATTCTTTTTTATGGTTGACTAATATTCCGTGTGTGTGTGTGTGTGTGTGTGTGTGTGTGTGTGTGTGTGTGTCCGTCCATTCATCATTCGATGGATATTTGGGCTGTTTCCATAATTTGACTATTGTAGAAAATGCTGCTGTAAGCTTTGGGGTGCATGTATCCCTTTAAATTAGTATTTTTGTATTCTTTGGGTAAATGCTTAGTAGTATGATTGCTGGATTGTAGGTATTTCTATTTTTAGGTAGCTTCTATTTTTGAGGAACCTCCATAGTGTTTTACACAGTGGCTGCACTAGTTTACCTTCCCACAAACAGTGCAAGAGGGTTCCTTTTTCTTCACATCCTCACCAACACCTGTTGTTTCTTGTGTTTTTGATTTTAGCCATTCGGACAGGTATACAGTGATATCTGATTGTAGTTTTGGTTTGCATTTCCCTGATGATAAGTGATGATGAGCATCTTTTCATGTGTCTGTTGCCCATCTGTATGTGTTCTTTGGAAAAATGTCTGTTCTTCACATTTTTAATTGGATTATTTGTTTTTTGGGTGTTGAGTTTTGTAAGTTCTATATATTTTAGATACTAACTCTTTATAGGATGTGTCATTTGCAGGTATCTTCTCTCATTCAGTAGGTTGCCGTTTAATTTTGTTGATTGTTTCTTTTGTGGTGCGGAAGCTTTTTCTTTTGATGTAGTCCCAGTAATTTATGTTTGCTTTTGTTTCCCTTGCCTCAGGAGGCATATCTAGAAAACAATTGCTACAGCCGATGACAAAGAGGTTATTGTCTGTGTTCTTCTGTAGGATTTTATTTTATTTTATTTTATTTTTTTTAATTTTTTTTTTCAACGTTTTATTTATTTTTGGGACAGAGAGAGACAGAGCATGAACGGGGGAGGGTCAGAGAGAGAGGGAGACACAGAATGGGAAACAGGCTCCAGGCTCTGAGCCAGCAGCCCAGAGCCTGATGCGGGGCTCAAACTCACAGACCGCGAGATCGTGACCTGGCTGAAGTTGGACACTTAACCGACTGTGCCACCCAGGCGCCCCTCTTCTGTAGGATTTTAATGGTTTCATGTCTAATATTTATGTCTTTAATGCATTTTTTTTAACATTTATTTTTGAAGGAGAGAGAGAGAGATAGAGAGAGAGAGAGCGTGAGCGGGGGAGGGGCAGAGAGTGAGGGAGACACAGAATCTGAAGCAGGCTCTGGGCTCCAGGCTCTGAGCCATCAGCACAGAGCCTGATGTGGGGCTTGAACCCACAAACTGTGAGATCGTGACCTGGGCCAAAGTCGGACGCTCAACCAACTGAGCCACCCAGGCGCCCCTGTAATCTATTTTGAATTTAGTTTAGGGTATGGTGTAAGAAATTAGTCCAGTTTCTTTTGTGTGTTGCTATCCAATTTTCCCAACACCATTTGTTGAAGAGACTGTCTTTTTCCCATTGGATATTCTTTCCTACTTTTTTAAGATTAATTGACCATATAGTTGTGGGTTCATTTCTGGGTTTTCTATTCTTTTTGTTTGATCTTTGTGTCTATTTTTGTGCCAATACCATACTGTTTGGCCACAGCTCTATGGTATAACTTGAAGTCTGGAATTGTGATGCCTTTGCTTTGCTTTTCTTTTTCAAGGTTGCTTTGGCTATTCGGGGTCTTTTGTGGTTCCATACAAATTTTAGGATTGTTTGTTCTAGCTCTGAAATGCTGGTATATTTTGATAGGGATTGTGTTAAATGTGTAGATTGCTTTGGGTAGTATAGACATTTTAACTATTTGTTCATGAGCATGGAATGTCTTTCTGTTTCTTTGTGTCTTCAGTTTCTTTCATCAGTGTTTTATAGTTTTCAGAGTACAGCTCTTTCACCTCTTTGGTTAGGTTTATTCCTAGGTATCTTACTGTTTTTGGTGCAATTGTAAATGCCATTGATTCATTAATTCCTCTTTCTGTTGCTTCATTATTGGTGTATAGAAATGCAACAGATTTCTGTACTTTGATTTTCTATCCTGTCAGTTTACTGAATTTGTGTATCGGTTCTAGCACTTTTTCTGTGCAGTCTTTTGGGTTTTCTATATAGAGTATCATATTGTCTGCAAATAGTGAAGGTGTTACTTCTTCCTTGCTCATTTGGATGCCTTTTATTCCTTTTTGTTGTCTGATTGTTATGGCTCAGACCTACAGTACTATGTTAATTAACAGTAGTGGGAGTAGACATTCTTATCTTGCACCTGACCGCAGAGGAAAAGCTCTCAGTTTTTCCCCATTGAGGATGACATTAGCTGTGGGGTTTTTGTATATGGTCTTTATTGTGTTGAAGTATATTCCCTCTATCCCTACTTTACTGAGGGTTTTTGTTATGAGTGGTGGATGTGGTACTTTGTCAGATGCTTTTTCTGCATCTATTGAAAGGATCATATAGTTCTTATCCTTTCTTTTATTAATGTGGTGTATCACATTCATTTATGAATATTGAACCACCCTTGTAACCCAGGAGTAAATCCCACGTGATCGTGGTGAATGATTCTTTTATTTTTTTTTTATTTTTATTTTTTTTAATTTTTTTTTTTCAACGTTTATTTATTTTTGGGACAGAGAGAGACAGAGCATGAACGGGCGAGGGGCACAGAGAGAGGGAGACACAGAATCGGAAACAGGCTCCAGGCTCTGAGCCATCAGCCCAGAGCCCGACGCGGGGCTCGAACTCACAGACCGTGAGATCGTGACCTGGTTGAAGTCGGACGCTTAACCGACTGCGCCACCCAGGCGCCCTGATTCTTTTAATATATTGTTGGATTCGGTTTGCTAGTATTTTATTGAGAATTTTTATGTCCATTTTCATTAGGGATGTTAGCCTGTAGTTTTCTTTTTTAGTGGAATCTTTATCTGGTTTTGGTATCAGAGTGCTGGCCTTACAGAATGCATTTGGAAGTTTTCCTTCCTTGTCTGTTTTTTGGAATAGTTTGAGAAAAATAGGGTATTAACTCTTCCTTAAATGTTTGGTAGAATTTGCCTGTGAAGCCATCTGTCCCTGGACTTTATTTTGTGGGAGTTTTTTTTTTTTTTTTTTTTTTATTGTTGGTTCAGTTTCTTTTCAGGTTTTCTATTTTTTCCTGTTTCAGTTTTGGTAGTTTATATGTTTTTAGGCATTTATCCATTTCTTCCAGGTTGTCCAATTTGTAGGCATATAGTCTTTCCTTGATTTTAGCATTTTAGAAATCTTCTATGTGAGTTCTCTTACTTGGCCTGACTTTTTATTTATCTTCATAAAAACTTGTATATTTTATTAATGATAGGAGGTTGTATTTGTAGGAAGACTTTTTAACAATCACATGATTATGTTTTGGTATTTAGGGACTTACTATTTTTACCTTTTTACTTCTCAAGTTTAAATCCTAATTTGATTAACTATTTTTCAAAAGACTCCTTCAGATGGTCAACCATAAATATGAAAGGTTTACATTTCTAGCATTGTGCCTTTACCATTGAAATTTCTTCAAAACAAAGCTAGTTCTGGGGCACCTGGGTGGCTCAGTCGGTTAAGCGTCCGACTTCAGTTCAGGTCATGATCTCACAGTTTGTGAGTTTGAGCCCTGCATCAGCCTCTGTGCTGACAGCTCAGAGCCTGGAGCCTGCTTTGGATTCCGTGTCTCAATTCTCTCTCTGCCCCTACCCCACTTGTGCTCTGTCTCTGTCTCTCAAAGAAATAAAAATAAATAAAAACAACAACAACAAAGCTAGTCCTAATGATTCAGTTTTCTGGAATTGCACAGTACTTTACAATGATTTTCTAAGAGATCCCTTTTAACAAAGATACATACATAGTCCAAATTTATCGGATTTCAGCTACTTGTGTATTATTAAGAACTAGAGAAGGTGTTATTTATGACTTTATTTCTGGCCTCTGTGTACTGAGGCATAGTTCCATGTGTATTCTTGTATTTTATTACATAAGAAATCTTATGATCATAATATAATGATTTTTCATATAGACAAGTTCAGTGTGTTGTATATTATTCTCTCACATTGAGATCAATCTCCAAAAGTAGTCAGTCTGCCAGTGGTGATTATAATTGTTTTGCATTTTTTAGTGTCCTATAAAGTTACTGCCCTTAGAATGACCTAATTTATGAAATTACAAGAAGAAATAACATTTAGTGTTTCGCTTCAAGTATTGGTAGGCTAGGTTATTTAGACCATTTTTTTTCCTCCAAAAGACAACTTAAAAAGTTAGAGAGCTATATTAAGAAAGATTCTTCGGGGCGCCTGGGTGGCGCAGTCGGTTAAGCGTCTGACTTCAGCCAGGTCACGATCTCGCGGTCCGTGAGTTCGAGCCCCGCGTCAGGCTCTGGGCTGATGGCTCGGAGCCTGGAGCCTGTTTCCGATTCTGTGTCTCCCTCTCTCTCTGCCCCTCCCCCGTTCATGCTCTGTCTCTCTCTGTCCCAAAAATAAATAAACGTTGAAAAAAAAATTTAAGAAAGATTCTTCTTTCAAAGAAGCTAAAAAAAAAGGTAGGTAGGTTAAAATCGAGGAGAAAGTGGGAAGTCAGACACAAGCCTAGCACTGGAAGCCACTTTTGACCTGAAGACATTTGCTAATCAAGAAGCAACATTTGTAAGATTAAGACACAGTTTTTGTGGTCTTGTGGAGCAAGGAGGTCTGTAATAAAACCCAAAGCCTACCTGCAATGGAGAGTGGGAAATCTGCTTAAATTCCCCTCCACTCTCTTTATACAGATACCTCAAAGGGTTATTATATAAGCCTTCCAGTGCTAGGCTTATGTTTCTGAGTTCCCACTTTCTCCTTGATTATAGCTTACTTATCTTTTTAGCTTCTTTGAAAGAAGACTCTTTCTTTATATAGCTCTCCAACTTTTTAAGTTGTCTTTTGGAGAAAAGAGGTCTAAATTAGCCTACCAAGGGCAGTTGTGAACTGGATATGATCTGCCCCTCCCAGGTTCTCCAGCCCTTTTGGTGTTACTCTCTTTGTTCAAGGAATATATAGTCTTAAATATGGATTAAGATGGTCCTGGATGAGTTGTGCCCCAAAGTACTTGGCAGAAGATAACAAATATTCTTTGGAGAAAAGTTTCAAGTAATTCTTACAAACTTTTTCAAAAACCGTAACCTCTAGGTGGAGAGTGGAAGTCTGTTGGAGATCATTGGAGTGTGGAATAGGAGATTCAGTACTCTAGTTGGCCGTCTCAGGTCATTTTCTCTCCTGCTACACCCTCCACCCCCACCACCAACTTTTGCTCCTGAATTTAGAGTTGTCCTTGTTGGCATCACTTCTTAAGATGGTGAGAGGTTGGATGTGCAACAGTCCCCTATACAGACATGTAATAACCCTCTTGTTTAGGTTTAAGTCTTTCTATGTCACTGCCTACAACTTCTGAGCCCTGCTTGGGTCCTAAAAAGCATGCATCAACTTGCCTTCTATACTATGTCTTGAGGACCCTTTTATTTCAAAGAGTAAATTTGTCAGTGAAAAAAAGGAGAGCTGCTTTATATTTAATGGTCGTGAATAAATTGTGTGTCAGACATAGTCAGCACTGTGCATGCATATTCATGGTAAAATATGTTCATTGCTCTCTGAAGAAGAAAACAGCCAGTCTTCTTTCCTATTAAAATTCTTGGAGTGTTTCATTTGGTGGTGTGCCCATTGAGTCAATATCTCCTTTTAATCCTGCCAAAAGAATCGTTTTTGGCATTTTATAGATCAGTTCCTCCAGTTCTTCATGGAAGACTTTTTTTTTTTTTTTTCAAATGAAGTAGGAAATTTAAATATGTATTGTGCCAAGAATTTAACACTTTCTTATTACCTGAAAACCGAGTTTATTTTTAGTACTCTTGATATGTTTCATTTGATTTGTATTCACTAATGTTACTTCCAGCTTGCAGCCCATTTGCCAATGATATTAATCAATGGCTTTAAGTGTGTAGAGAGCTCTCTTTCAGGATGCAATTGAGGGAGAAAAGAAAAACATTTAAAAATGTATAAACTTTTTAAGTAGAGACATCATTAAATTTTTTTTTTTTGGGGGGGGGATAATGTGCAAACCACTTTGGGGTAATGGTTCTTAAAGTATGGTCCTTGTAGCAGCAGCAGCATTACCTTGGAACTTGTTAGCAATGCACAGTTGGTTTTTTTTAAGTTTTATTTATGTAAGCTCCATACCCAACATGGGGCTTGAACCTCAACCCTAAGATCAAGAGTCGCACTCTCCTCCAACTGAGCCAGTTAAAATCTGTTGTGGGACTAAGACCAAGCAATGTATATTTTAATTAATAAGTCCTCTAGATTGTTCTGATACATACAAAAAAATGGGAACCGTTTCTTTAGGGATTGAGATCATGGATTTTTAAATCAGACATACCTGAATTTAGATTGCATAATCCACTGTTTAGTATCTCTCTAACTTTGGACAGATTATTTAATTTCTCCAAGCCTTAGTTTCTTCAGTTGAAATTAGAATGTCACCTCTCATGTGGATAGGTAAATGGGGTTATTTGTAAATTGCCGGGTACAGGAGCTTAAAAGTGATTACAGGGGCGCCTGGGTGGCACAGCCGGTTAAGCATCCGACTTCAGCCAGGTCACGATCTCACGGTCTGTGGGTTCGAGCCCCGCGTCAGGCTCTGAGCTGATGGCTCGGAGCCTGGAGCCTGTTTCCGATTCTGTGTCTCCCTCTCTCTCTGCCCCTCCCCCGTTCATGCTCTGTCTCTCTCTGTCCCAAAAATAAATAAAAAACGTTCGAAAAAAAAAAAAAAGTGATTACAGTGTCTTTACTATTAAACATATACTACTGTCTCTCCTCTTTCTGCCCTTCTCCCCTGCCCCCCATGCGCTTGCACTCTTTCTCTCTAAATAAACTTAAAAAACCATATACCGTAATTTATTGATTCTAAAACACAGTTATTCCATATTAGTATTTCTGAAATTATAGATGTCTTAAAGTTGTATATTAGAAACACTGTGTCAATTTAATTAGTGAAGGTTGTTTGTTTGGTTTTTTTTCCTTAATGGCCCATAAGATAATGGTGCACTTAAAATTCAGTGGTGTATGATTCAGTGATATGTGGTATTATGTTCAGAGTGCAGGAAGACTTTCAGGGTTGAGCATATACTTTGTGTATTGATTGAACCAAGTTTGAGCATGGAACAGGTATTGGATTAGCTCCAGAAAGAGTAGGCATTTTCATCAGAGATTGTAGAAGTTGAGTTTAGCAAACAAATATGACTACAGGTGGGAACATAAAGAGAAATAATCTGAAGTACAGGAATACCTCGTTTTATTGCACTTTGCAGATACTGCAATTTTACAAGTTGTAGGTTTGTGGCCAACCTTGTGTCAAATATATTGGCATCATTTTTCCAACAGCATTTGCTCATGTTTGTATCACATTTGGTAATTCTCCCAATATTTCAAGCTTTTTCATTATTACTATATTTGTTAAAATGATTTGTGATTACAACTCACTGAAGGCTCAGATGATGGTTAGCACTTTTAGTAATAAAATATTTTTTAATGTTTATTTTTAAGAGACAGTGTATGAGTGGGGGAGAGGAAGAGAGAGAGGGAGACACAGAATCTGAAGCAGTCTCCAGGCTCTGAGCTGTCAGCCAGAGCCTGACATAGGGCTTAAACCCACAAACTGAGATCATGACCTGAGCCGAAGTTTGATGCTCAACCAACTGAGCCATCCTAACAATAAAGTATTTTTTAATTAAAGTATGGACATTGTTTTTTTAGATATAATGCTGTTGCACACTTTATAGACTACAGTGTAGTGTCAACATAACTTTTTGTATCCACTGGGACGCCAAAAAGTTATTTGACTTGCTTCATTGTGGTATTTGCTTAATTATAGTGGTCCGGAACCAAATCTGCAATATCTCCTAGGTATGCCTGTGATATCAAGTAACGTAAACAAAATTCATACTAGTATAGGAAAAATGATTTTTATAAACATTCTGTATAGGTTTTCATATTCCCCTTGAATCAGTTATCATCAGCCTTTGACAAACCCTCATGGCACTTTAACAATACGCTTGCTGTTAAATCTTTGCAGCCAGGCCTGCTGAATTGAAATATCGAAGAATGAAGCTTGGATTTGTATGTACTTTGAAATATGCCCAGGCTTCATCCCTGGATATTTAAATACTACATCCAGACTTTCCACATACATAAAACCATTATCTCTTACAGAATCCAATTGACTATATTTAATTATAATTTCTAAACTAAATTACTTTTCCAAAACACCTTTTAAGACAAACCTTCTTTAAAGAGTTATGCGTTCTTTAATAGCTGTCTGTACTCCCTTCCCTTATTTTTATCCCTCCATTCTCTTCTCTTCCTTTTTCTCAGTGGTCTCTGAAAGAAGGTAGAGAGTTTTAACACTTCCATTTTATAATTTGTGTGGGAAACCTTGGTCTATTAATAATCCCCATGAAGTGGTACATACCCCAGAAATTACTCTCCCTCTGATTGTATACATCTAGTGGTGAACTGTAGGCTGTCCTTGGCTGCCTTTAACTTTAGCAAGTTTTTTGTTTTTTGCGTTTTTTTTTTTTAGTTGGAATTTATTGCTCTCTATATCCACTTCAGTGTCTGTTTTTTATTATTGATGCTGTTCTGTGCCTAAGCATTAGATAATCCTTTATCCTCCTGTTTATCTTTATTGCTTTTTCTTGAACCATCCTCCCTTCTTGAATTTCAAACGGAATAAAAACATTAATCCTATATAAATAATTTTAAGATTCTTTTTTTAAACCAACAACAAAAGTATATAGCATAGAGCATCTGGATTTCATGAATTGTATTTCCTACTTGCTGGATTGTGATTTCAAACATGCTCTTGTCTCATTAATGCAAGGAGGTCTATGCCTAAGCTAGAATCTTTCTTACTTTTTGTTTTGTTTTGTTTTGTTTTAGAAACTTGTGGTAGAGAATGTTGATGTGCTAACACAAATGAGGACCAGCTTTGACAAACCAGATCAGATGGCTGCACTCTTTAAAAGATTATCATGTGAGTAACTCATGATACTTTCTGTAAGTATTAAGACCTTGAATTAAGCCTTTATTCAAACATAAATATAAGCACTCCTTAGCTTATGAAGAGAACCAGAAAATTCTTGCAGTCAGAGGATATTTTAAGTACATGACTGATGTATGTCACAGTTGGTTTTTTGGGTTTTTTTTTTTACCATACTCTTAGTCCCATGATCAAATATTTAGCGAATATTATCGATTAGTTATAAACTCATTTAATACAAAGTAAGTCTATGTTAACTTAGACTAAAGGAGAATTAACTTTTGAGTTAACTTTCTAAAAATCAACTTTATTGTGGTGTAGTTTACATACAATGAAATCTGTGCATGTAAATGAGCAGTTTGATGGATTTTGACAAATGTATACATCCAAGTAACCTTTACCACAGTCAAGACACAGAGCACCCCCATCACCTCAGAAAGTTCCCTCTCCCTTTGTAGTCAGTTTCTCACCATCCCCAAACCCAGACAAAAACTAATCTGATTTCTATCACTATAGATTAAATTTGCCTGTTCTAGAACTCCATATAAATGGAATCACACTGCATATACTGTTGTGTCTGCCTTTTTTCATTCAATATGTTTTTGAGATTTACCCAGCTATGTTAAGTGAATCAGTAATCTGTTTCTTTTTATTGCTAACTAGTATTCATTGCATGAAAACCTGAGCCCTACAACTGAAAAAAAATTTGTTTTTAATGTCTTCTTGACATTGATTTTTTTGTGGGATGTATGTTGTGAAACAACAGTGAATCTTAAATATATATTAAAGTATATTTAGACAGGTAACTTTTAGATCCACTTGAATTTATTTTCATTTGCTTTGTACTTGAACTTATAATTAAAAATTATTCTAAAGTCATACTTTATGATTCATTTAAAAGCCTTTCCGGGGTGCCTGGGTTGGCTCTGTCAATTAAATGTTCAACTCTTGTTCTCAGCTCAGGTCATAATCTCATGGTTTGTGACTTTGAACCCTGTATCCAGCTCTGTGCTAACAGTGCAGAGCCTGCTTGGGATTCTCTGTCTTTCCCTCCTTCTCTCTCTGCCCCTCCCTGCTTGCTCGCTTTCTCTCAAAATAAATAAATAAGCTTGAAAAAATAAAGGCCATTCCAACAGTAGAAAATTAATCAAATACCAAATAAAATATTCTTTGTATTTGAGAAAACCAGAGTTTATTCTCCCAAATAAAAAATCGTCGTGAGGAAAATTAAAGCCATGCATGTATTTTACATAATACTTCTCCTTTGATAATTTTATTTACTTTTTAAATTTTTTAAAAATGTTTGTTTTTGAGAGAGAGAGAGCACGGACAAGCAGGGGAGGGGCAGAGAGAGAGACACACAGAATCCAAAGCAGGCTCCGGGCTCTGAGCTGTCAGCATAAGAGTCCAACACAGGGTTCAGAGCTGAATTCCGATGTTCAACTGATTGAGTCACCCAGGTGCCCCAATATCTTCTTTAATTTCATTTATTAGTTTAATTTAATTTATTTTAATTTTTAATTTTTATTTTTGAGAGAGAGACAGAGTATGAGTGGGGTAAGGGCAGAGAGAGAGAGAGAGAGAGAGAGAGAGAGAGAGAGAGAGAATCCAAAGCAGGCTCCAGGCTCTGAGCTTATTATTAGCACAGAGCCTGATGCAGGGCTCAGCCTCAGCACACTGTGAGATCACGACCTGAGCCAAAGTCGGGCACTTAACCAACTGAGCTACCCAGGCACCCTCTGATAATCTTCTTTTGAATGTTAGGCAGCTATATAAAACTTTATAAAAGTGTAAAATGATTTAGAGAATTACTTTATTAGTCTGTCTTCAAAAATGCTTTAAAAAATGCAAGCTTTTTAAATAAAAATTAGTATAAAATTAAACTATATGATATGTTGCCTTGTAGAGCAGGTCAGTTGTTGCCAGAACTGGGAAAAGCAAACAAGGAAGTTTTTTGGGGTGATGAAACTGTTACCACAGTGGCGAGGTGGTTACACAAATCTATACATTAAATTTTTTTTCCTAGAGCTATATACCAAAAGAAGGAAAGAAGGTCAGATTTACTGTATGGTACTTAAAAAATGAAATTAAAAAGCTAAAAATGAAAGTACTGAGTTGGTAGTATTAGAGGGAGGTAGAGTGTGAATAAATATTTAGTAGGAAATTATTTTTAAATCTCTACCTGATCTTTTTTGTTCATTGTTTTACTATGTACTTACATTTTCTAGTCTTGTTTTCTTTATTCTTAATTATTTATTGTGTGTTTCTCCCGTTTTTTAATAGATCGCCCAACCAGCCTAACTACTTAACTTTTTACTAATAAATAATGTTTTGACAATATCATCTGGTTAGAAGCATTTAATCCACTCCAATGTTCAGTGCCTGTTTACTGTTAACTTTAACTCTCTTGTTTGTAGAATCGAAACAAAATGAAATTTGTTAAAACTCCAAACAGTTTGCAGATTTTCAAAGTAAAATTCATAATCCTTTATGTAGATTTTATTTACTTGAATTTTTGTATATGGTAGTGGTGATTCATGACTTAACAGAATTGGCCAAAATCTAAATTGCTGAGTCTTAATGACCCATGTATGTCAAATTTGCCTTTAAATAGAATTTATTAAATCTTTTTGGGGATTTGAAAAAAGAAAAGATCTGCTTGCGAATGGCTTATTTAGTGGAGTAGAGAAAGCTCTTCTTTCAGTTGAACTATTTTCCAAAATTCTTTTGTCTTAGATCCCTATCTTTGTGCTTCCTTTACCCTATATCCAGAAGTTGATGTACTTTTGTAGCAGTTTGACTTTCATAGCTGACAACCACATTCTTTTAATACCTTTAAAAAGCAGTATAATTTATTAAAAGTAGCTTTGAATTGGGGCGTAGTCTGGAATTAATCTTCAGTTTTAGGACTTTCTAGCTATGTGACTTGAGCAAATTTAATAATGTGTCTCTGTTTTCTCACAGTGTGTCTCATGGGGCTAGGTTAATCACTCTATTGACTTTCTTATTATAAATCTTTATTTTCTAATTTTGCCCTGACTTTGCCACCATCTGCAAACCTACAAGTTGCCTCCAAAGACCTTTACTTTAGCAGTACTTTGAATGTCTTTATCACCTGAAATTGCTGTACTGGTAAAATCTTGAATTTGAAACTCACTCTCAGATCATAGTCCTGTCTTATGGCTTTCCCACTCCTCACTCCTTTGCCCCTATTAAATTTTTTGTCCTGGCTTATTGAAACTTTGACCTCTCTCTAATTTCTAATCAGCCACTTCCTGGTTTTACTTCCTTATCCATTCTGGACTATAAAGTTTAGTGATTTTAATTGCATTCTCCTCTGTGCTGTCATACTCTGACTTTGCTACACTTATTGCAAGCAGTTTCCCTGATCCCAGAAAAACCCCCTACCCCCTGGAAGCCAGATACTGCTTGTAAAATAAAACTTGTTATTGTTTTTTGTTAAGCTTGCCTCTTATTCATCCCTACCATTCTTCACGTTGCTAAATTTTACTAGCTTGAATTTGCTCTTTTGTCTTCCAAATTTTCTATTTACTCTTGTACATCATAATGTGGTTACTTTCCTGAAACCTTTCTGGAACAGGTCCATTAGTGACTATCCATTTTCAAAATCTGGTCCTTTTTCTTATTCTACTTGATTTCTCTGTAGTATTACCTTTTGCTCTCCTTTTTATTGAAACTTCATTTTCTTCATTTGCCAATACTTTTGTCTCTTACCTTTTGCAAGCCACCATTTTACACTCCTATTGGGAAAATGTATCCAGTCTTATGTATCAGTGTTTCTTTAAATATTCATCTCTAGCCTTGATTCTCCCTCTGGAGCTCCAGGCATTTAATACCAAGTGCTAGTTTGACAAGGGTGTAGTCCATGGACTGGAGTTTGTTAAGAATGTAAATTGTTGGTGTTCCACCCCAGACCTACTAAATCAATTTGCTGGGACCCAACAAGTGATTCTGACTCGCACTGAAGTTTGAGAAACACGGTTAGATATCTACAGCTATATGACCCACAGGTACTTGGCAACATCTCTGGAATAGGAAGGATATTCCCCTCATGGGAGGTATAAGTGGGTGGGGAGAAAGCATGGTACACTTTTATTGCCATTTTATTACCTCCCATGCCATTCAGCCAGTGATTCTCACAGGGAAATTTGGGTATGCTCTCTGACTCTTCTTGTCATCACATTCCACATCCAGTAGCTGTATCTTCCAGATTAGAGTCTGCAAATTGGTGGGTTATGTTTGGCCCAAGGATAGAATTTGCTTGGCTCTATCCTGCATTAAATTAAAAAACAAAACAAAACAAAACACAGTCTCTTTGATCATTATTTTAAAAATGAAAGATTTTTGCATAAATATCCAAACTTCTGGCTTCCTTCCTGAACCCTAGGACATATTTCCCCACATGGCAGTGATTGGCTGGAGCTAATAAGCAGTTGCCCCCTTTAGAATTTTTTTTCTCCAGTTCCTTCCTCTCATTATTGTTTCCCCATTCTACTTAACTATTTTATGTTACCTGCCATAGATTTGAGCTTTTAACTCCTTCAGACTCCACCTCTTAAATGTGATGCCTGAATCTATTCCTTTTATTCCCATGGTTCCCATTTAAGGCTCTGTCATTATTTTGTGAACTACAGTTGTGGCTTCCTAATGAGTCCAGTCTTCCCTTTCTAAACCATCTTCCACATTTAAAGTCATATTTCTAAAGGTTTCTTTTCCTATCACTCTTTATATTAAAAAACAAACAAACAAACAAACAAACAAACCTGAACTACTAACCTTTCCTTGCTGGAGCATAGTCTCAAACTCCTTAGCATGGCATTAGAAAGCCATTATTTGGATCAACCTCCTATCCCGACATTCTTTCTAGAAACCTTATTTTCCCCACTGCTTTTTCTTGCCTGGCCTGAGATCCACATAGCCTCTGCTCTTAGTCTTGGGATATGCCTTAGCCTGTTTGGGCCGCTACAATAAAATACCAAAAATTGGGTAGTTTGTATGCAACAGAAATTTGTTTCTTACGGTTCTGGAGTCTGGAAGTCCAAATTCATGCTGCTGGCATGGTTGGGTGAGGCCCCTCTTAAGCGTCACAGACTTGTCATTGTATTTTCACATAACTGAAAGGGATAAGGTTCTCTCTGAAGCCTCTCTTACTGAAGGCAGTAATTAAATTATTGAGAGTTCCACCCTCATGGCTTGAGTACCTTCAAAAGGCCACACCTCCTAATACCATCAGCTTTTTGGGCTTAAGATTTTAATATATGAATTTTGTGGAGACTTAAACATTGAAAGCATAGCAAGATATTAATAAATTATGGAGGCTAAGAGGAAGTGCCAGTGGTTAAAAAGGTATGGCAAATAATTCATTAACAATTAAGTTAAACACATTTCTTACCATGAAGTTCCTCAGAACTTGAAAAAAAATTTTTTTAATGTTTATTTTTGAGAGAGGGAGAGAGAGATAGAGTGTGAGGGGGAGGGGCAGAGAGAGGGAGACACAGATCCGAAGCAGGCTCCAGACTCTGAGCTTTCAGCACAGAGCCTGATGCAGGGCTTGAACACACGAACAGCGAGATCATGACTGAGCCAAAGTCAGATGCTTAACCAACTGAGCCACTCAGGCGCCCCTCAGAACTTTTAATGTGTCATTATTGTTCAAGGGGAGGTTGTGAGATATAGTTTTGGCAAAATTATTTGATTAAGTTCTGGGTATCATCACTTGGAAAATATATGATTATACCACACTACTTATTTTCTGATATACTCTCTGCCTTTCCTTTTTCTGGATTCCCTTTTTTTTTGTTGTTTGCTGATGTGGAATGCTTTTGTCTTCTTAATGTTCTTTTATGACCATCTTGGGTGATATTTTCTTAAATAGTTCCTTTCACCCTTTTTCTTCTCTCCTTTTCTGGATCGTAACAATTTCCTAGTCTCCTTTCTTGAATAACCGTGTCATTAAACATCTTCTAGTCTGAGTTTCACTCCACTGAGTGTTAGAGAAAGATTAAAAATATTGATTGATTAGACTAGTTCCTGCTCATGTGGATTGTATAACATATTTGTGCCTCACCTCATTTTATTAACACTACTGTTTTAATTCTCATCACATTTTGGCTTATGTTATGGCTGTTAGTATGTTTTAATACAGATGCTATGGTCAGTTTTAAACAATCCACACAGGACGTAGAAAGTCAAAACAGTTCTCTGCAATCCTACTCCTCAAAGGCAACTATAGTTAACAGTTTTCTGTATGTTTTTCTAGAAATATGTTATCAAATATATGTGTGTATATATATATGTGTGTGTGTGTATATATATGTATGTATATATATGTAATATATATATATGTATGTGTATATATATACATTATATACTGTTGACTCTGAACAACATGGGGTTTAAGGGCATTGACCCCGCCCCTGTAGTCAGAAATCTGCATAGAAATTTTGACTCCCCCCAAATTTAACGACGAATAGCCTACTGTTGACCAGAAGACTGATAAACAGTTGATTAACATATTTTATATGGTATATGTATTATATACTGTATTCTTACAATAAAGTAAGCAAGAGAAACAAATGTTATTAAAATCGTAAGAGAAAATAAATTTATAGTACTGTACTTCATTTACCTGTGGAAAAAAATCCACATGTAAGTGGATCTGCACAGTTCAAACCTGTGTTGTTCAAGGGTCAACTGTATATCTTTTATCTCATAAATAGGATCATATTTTCTTAGTTTTCTTGACAGTCCGTTTAGACTGTTACTTAATGTCTAGATTATTATTCTGTTTATATTTGTGTTCTTATTATACAGTATTATGCCTTATATATCAGGAATAATTCAGTAAATGTTTGTTGGCTTTTTAAAATATGAAAGTATTGATCCTTCCAGTTCTAATTGCCTTGAGTTTGTTAAGTTTTAATACTGAATATATAATAATAATTTTCAGAATAATGCTTTCTAACAAAATGTAAATTATCAAATCTGTTTATAGTCTTTAGCACCCTGGTCTTACCAAAACTGCTTGTGATCTCAGTGTCATTTTTTGTTTCTTGACTCTCCACACCTCAACAATTTAAGAATTTATCATCTCCATGTTCTGAGACCTCTGGGCATTTAACTCCTGTCCACTCTGACAACTTCCTCTTTCTCCCGAGTCTCTCTCTCCACCCTCCTACTTCTACCATTTCTGAGAGGATTATCTGGGTGGCTGCTTATGTGATTATTTCAAGATTCTGGTGAACTATCTAAATCATTTTAAAGAATAGTGTGTACTCCATATGAAGTAAACTATAATTTCCTTAGTTTTAATATCAGCTTTCAGTACCTTTGCCTCTTTAATCACTTGTTCTAATCAAATTGCTATTGTGCCTTTTATCATGGGAATTTTATAACTAAAAGTTTTCTCCAAAGTTAAGAAAGACTCTAATTCCTGTTGTTCTCCTCTCCTTTCTTCCAATTTAGCTGTTGACAGTGTCTTGAAGAGGATGACAATAATTGGTGTAATTTTGTCCTTCCGATCATTGGCACAAGAAGCACTTAGAGATGTAAGAAACCATTATAAGTACATATCCAGTCAAATAATCCCTGTTAATTTCCCAGAAATTAAAAGTTACTTAAAATTCCAGTTTTCATAGTTATATATAATCAAATATGTAGAAATTAGGGTTATTAAATTTATTTTTTATTTTGGTATTGAAATTGGGGGTGAGAGGTATAGTTTGCCTAGATACTTTACTACATTTTCAACTTCACTCTTCATTAAAGCATTTTCCATTTTGGCTTTACTCAGCTTGGCATCAAACATATTTCATTTCTCTGTGTCTTAGTACTTTAGAAAATCATGTGAAAATAGAAAAAGTAAAATAATTTTTATGAAAACTAGAAATAATTGAATGGTAATATTTAATAAATTTAGGATTTGCCATTTAAAAATAAGTCTACATTTTTATTTGTTGTCCTGCCTAGGTCTTATCTTACCACATTCCTTTTCTTGTAAGTTCAATTGAAGATTTCAAGGATCACATTCCAAGAGAAACTGATATGAAGGTAATAAAACTTCTATTTGGATTTTAACATTTTCTAAAATGAAATATGAGTTACATATGAAATAAAATTTAATAAACTCAAAACAATTGTAAAGTTTCTGTTTTAGAGTGATTAATTAGCATGCTGGCCTTTGAAAATACATCTTTGAGAGCTCAGCACTAAAATGCTGTGTGGGCATTTTGAAAGTTCATCTTCCTTGGTCACCTATAGCAATGTAAAGTGGGTTGGTATTGGTCTTTTTTCCTTAAGCTTATAGCTTTTTATACATGGTCATTATTAGCAGAATAAGAAAAACAAGCCATTGAGATAGGAGTTGTTTTGTTTTAAGTAAAGTAAAGTTCAATCTGTTTTTTTTTAATTGATGTTTAAAAAGTCTTATAAAAGGATGTCAGTTATAGGGTATAATAAAATTTTAATATCCTGTTTTTATGACTATAAGATTAGTAACCACATGTGAGTTTATGATTTTTGTTTTGAAAATTTTTTGATCATGAAATCCAACTCACTTATTTACTCCCAGCATTAATTAACCAGTAGTTACACATCCTTAAGTGACCTCATGTATATGTTTTCTAAACTTTCATGTGTCTTGGAAAGATTATTTTCTGTTTCATATTTTGAAATGCAGTGACTGAAAAAGTTACGCTAAAGTCTTTTTATGACACTCAAGTCTTCTCAGATTGAAGCCTCTCACTTTCTGAGGCTTATCTTTCATCGCTTGTCCATCCTTGTCCTGTGCTCTTCCCTTTCCTTTTCTTCCTCTGCCCCTCTCTTCATATATGTATCCTGTGAGGTAACTAGTTCTTCCCAATGTGCATGCTCACATCTGTCTGTGTCATCCTCTCATTTATTCTACCTGCAAATCTTGCCCTTTTCTGTTTCTGCCTTTTGAAATCCTGCTTATCTTTTAAGGCGTGATTGAGTTGCCATCTTCTAAGAAACATTCCTTGATCCCCAGGCAATAAAGGATTTTTTTCTTATTATTATCAGACAACTTTTTGTTTATCCATTGTAGAGTTAAATAAGTTCTGCCTTGCATTATAATTGTGTTTTTCCTTTTAAATTTATACTAAGTTGTAAACATTTTGAAGACCGTGTTTTCTATATTTTTGTTTCTCCCACAGTGCTTTGCATAAACATTTGAGATCAATGATTGTCCTACGATTTTATAATTGAAAACCATGTATGATGACTAGTGCAAAATTGTTAAGTGGAAACAACTGTAGAAAAAAAAGTTAAAACATTAAAGAATCCTTCCTTGAGAATACACTGGTGTGTGGATTATGAGAATACTAATTAATATTCTGAGCAACTATTTAATTCTCTTAGCACCAACATAATTATGTTTAGTTTTTAGCAAACTTTCAATAGAACTTCATATTTAAAAAAAAAACCAAGCATGTATTTTTTTAAATTAATCTATTTTTAATTGAAGTATAGTTGTCATACAGTACATTAGTTTCAGATGTACAATGAAATGATTCAACATTTATATCCATTATGAAGTGCTTGCCTTGATTAAGTATAGCTACCATCTGTCACCATACAAAGTTACTATAACATTATTGACTATATTCCCTATGCTGTACTTTTCATTCATGTGACTTATTTAAAAAAAATTTTTTTTTCAACGTTTATTTATTTTTGGGACAGAGAGAGACAGAGCATGAACGGGGGAGGGGCAGAGTGAGAGGGAGACACAGAATCGGAAACAGGCTCCAGGCTCCGAGCTGTCAGCACAGAGCCTGACTCAGGGCTCAAACTCACAAACTGCGAGATCATGACCTGAGCCGAAGTCGGATGCTTAACCGACTGATACGTATTTTTAATAGCTTTATTTATAGTCACAGAGTTGTGTAACTATCACCACAGCCAATTTAGAGCATTCCAGAAAGAAACCTTATGCCCATTAGCAGTAATTCCCTAATTGTTCCTAGTCCCAGCCTTAGGCAACCACTAATCTACCTTCTGTTTCTGTAAGTTTGCCTATTCTTGACACTTCATATAAATCATACAATATGTAGTCTTTTGGTACTGGCTTTTACTTCGCATAATGCTTTCAAGGTTTATTGATGTAGCATGTATCAATACTTCATTTCTAATTGCTGAATAATATTCCATTATATGGATATACAACATTTTATTTATCCTTTCATCAGTTGATGGTCATTTATGTTGTTTTCACTTTTTGGCTATTATAAATAATACTTCTGTGACTATCCATATACAGGTTTTTGTGTGGACATATGCTTCCCTTTCTCTTAAGTATATGCCAGGAATTGAATTGCTAGGTCATATGGAAACTCTATGTTTAACCTTTTGAGAAAGTGCCAAATTGTTTTCAAAGTGGTTGTGCCATTTTTCATTCCCAGCAGCAGTGTATGAAAGTTTCACTTTCTCTGTATCCTTGTCAGTACTTGTTGCTGTCTGTCTTCTTAATTATAACCATGCTAGTGTGTATGAAATGGTGTCTCCTTGTTTTGCTAAACATTTTCCTGAAATGATGGATGTTGAACATCTTTTCATCTACTTATTGGCTGTTTGTGTATCTTCTTTGGAAAAATATCTGTTCATATCATTTGCTCATTTTTTCACTTGGATTGTTTTGTTTGCCTTTTTAATTCTGAGATACAAAATTCATTATATGTTAGGATACAAGTCCAGTAACAGATACATGCTTTGCAAATCTCTTGTTCTGTGGGCTGTTTTTTTCATTTTCTTAATAATATCTTCTGCAGCACAAAAGTTTTTAATTTTGATGAAGCCTAATTTGTCTTTTTTTTTCTTTGGTTACCTCTGCTTTTGGTTCCCTAAGAAACCATTGCCTAACCCACAGTTGAAAAATTTATACCTATATTACTTCTAAGAATTCTGTGGTTTTAGCTCTTATGTTTAAGTTTATAATCCATTTTGAATTATTTTTTGTGTGTAGAGTGAGTGGAGTAATTTTTTT
>NW_024412395.1:63228217-63288217 GCF_014898765.1 Herpailurus yagouaroundi | reverse complement strand
TACCATGTGACTCTTCCCTCACTTGAAATAGTTTCCTTTTCCTGCAGAGATCTGTATCTGTCTTATGATTTAGCATACGCCATAGCTATACTCTTTGTCTAGGTAGACTTTCCTCATTACTCTGGCCCACATTAATCTTTCATCCCTTTTGAACTCCTGGCTTTCCACTTCATTACAGCTGGTCTTATGTTTATTTGGCTTTTTTACTTAGTCTTGGGAACCCAGTGGGACTTGATGATATGGACCATATTTTGAATATGTTTGTATTGTCTTGCATGTCTAGTGTACTGTTGAGGGCAAATGTGAAAGTGCTCAATATATTCCTGTTGATTAATAGACTTCATTGAAAAGTGGTGATTTTAGACATTTTGCTAGCAAAACATTGTGACCCATTTATATTTCAGGTTTTAAAGTAAAAGGAAAATAATTTTCTATCAATTTCTAATAAGAACACTATAGAAATTATGATTTACTGGCTATGACTAAATGTTCCCATTATAAATAACTTTAATTCTTTGATGAATTTTTGCAACTTTTCAGATTGTGCAGGAATCCCCATTCCTGACAATGGATCTTTTGGAATCTTGTTTTCCTTATGTCTTGCTGAGAAATGCATACCACGCTGTCTACAAACAAAGTGTTACATCTTCCGCATAAAATATCTACATATTGAAGACAAGCACGCATTTTTGTTGCTTTGGTTTTACCTGTAAACTGTGGAACTGTTTTACCTTGAGGCCTGAAAAGCAGTTTTGTGGATTATCAATTTCTTTCCTACGATTGTATTTTCTGATCATTGGTTTCATTTAATATGGTTGTACTACAGTATACTTGGTTGATTTAGCTTTTACCTTCACTGAATTCACTAAAATTATTCCTATAATTTTAGAATATCATTGTTTGGAAAGCATACATTATCTCTATGTTTTTGATATTTGAAAATGAAAAAAACCCTTTGCTTGTTTATTTCTGAAAAAGAATTGTATTTAGTGATTATTTTAGATAGTGATATTATAGCATTCATCTGTGTGTAAATTATTTCATATAGGGAAGAGTTCTGATCTGTACCTATGGTTCTTATTGAAAACAAAACTGGATGTGCATTTCTGTGATGTTATGAATACATTTCTACTTTATTTTGAAACATTTGCCAAACTAAATACTGTAACACTATATAACATTAAAAATGTTAAAGGACTGCTTAGCATTAGAAGCAGACTATGTCCGGAAATTCTAAAACAGCAGCATATGTTGTTGCTTGTATAAAGCCTGGTGATAATTTTTAGACTAACTTCCATGGTGCCCTACTGGCATTAGCACTACCATTGTACCCTGCTGTATAATAAACAATCTTAGACATTTATCAATTGTTGATACAAATGTTAGTCCCTAACCACTTTTTATATGTTTTAAATTTTTGAAATTCAAGTGTACCTGCCATAACATAAAATAAACACTAGACTGTATCCCATTTTGAATTATTTCCTTAATTATGTATCTCTAGAAATGTATTCAATAATATGAGAGTTTTAGTTTCAACTTAGTTTAAAACAAACTTTAGGAATGTCTAAGTATAGCATTTGATGCCAGGTCAGCTGTCACAAACTTTGCTTAAATATTTTGAAAAAACACTCCACAGGAAAAAAAAATTTAAACAAAATTGGAAAATAAAATCACATAAAATTTTTTAAAAATTAAGAACTGAAAGGAAATTTGTGCCATCACATTACTAATTGTTTATGTGACCAAATGGACAGTTAGATGAAAGAATGGGAATAGAATGATTATGGAACTAGCACACATGTTGCTGAGAACTACTACATCAATCATGAATAAATGGGAAAGACCTGCTTAGTGGTTGGCATGGAGGGCAGAGGAGCTCATTTTGTTTAAAAACTAACCTGTTTCTCAGCAGCTTCCTATCTGGGTATCAAATAGAGCTTTTTTCACAACTTTTTTTTTTTTTTTTAACGTTTATTTATTTTTGAGACAGAGAGAGACAGAGCATGAATGGGGGAGGGTCAGAGAGAGGGAGACACAGAACTTGAAACAGGCTCCAGGCTCTGAGCTGTCAGCACAGAGCCCAACGCGGGGCTCGAACTCACGGACCGCGAGATCATGACCTGAGCCGAAGTCGGCCGCTTAACCGACTGAGCCACCCAGGCGCCCCTCACAACTTCTTATATATAGTATACACGTAACATGTGAAGAGGAAAGAAAGCTACCATGAACTCAGTTATAGAACGTTCTTCTTTGTTCAGATACAGAGAGTAGAATGACATTGAGGTGCCACAAGATTATCATATTGCTATTTTGTGTATGATTTTTCCAGTTTATATTTAAAGCAGGGAATAATTGTCACTGTTGAAAATTTTCAGTGGTTCAGTGAGGATTTTTTAATAGAATACTTTTAGACTTGAAATAGGCTGATGATGCAGCGAGCAGTTAACATTAAGACTAAATGTTGTTTATTGTGAAATATTAGTATCCTAGAGTGGTGGTAACTTGTTGGTAATCGATATCCTGAGAGGGAAAGTAGGCATTTGAATATGTGCACTTGGTTAAAATGAGGTAGGGTGCATGTACATATGCCATTATTTACCCCTGTTCAGGCCAAGAAAATAGCACTCCTTCATAGTCTTGTGAAGTTTTTCTTGCCTGGGCCTTTTTCCTCATATACCCAAACTGACTGACTGACTGACTGACTGACTGACTGACTGACTAGTGTCTGATTATTCTTAATAATCTATCAAAAAAAAAAAAGACAAAGGTAACTTGGAAAATTTAAGGTAAAAGTAAATTGACAGTACTATTTCTGACATTTTGTTTGTCTTTTTTTTTTTTGTCTTAACTTTTTTTACTCTAAACTTAAACCACAACATACTGTTTTTGTTGTTTTTTGTACAATCCTGCAATGGTACCATGTATGCTAGCCCTATATTCTGCTTATTTCACTCAATAGTTGAAAAGTTCTTTGCTTTTTTTTTTAAGGCCTCCACATATGCTGTGACTAATTTAATAATTTCATTTGGATGAACATTTAGGCAACTTCTTGTTTTTCATTATAAATATCTTGTATCTATATCTTGGTGAATTTGTCTCCTTAGGGTAATTTCTCACAAGATTGCTTGGTGGAAGCATGTACACATTTTAAACTTTGATACATAATATTAGATTTCCTTCTAGTACGACTGTATCAGTTTTACTCCTGCAATTGTGTGAATATATTTTTCTCTGTTATTGCCAACACACCTTTGCCTCTTCAAAAGGTGAAACACACCTCTTGCTTTAATTTGCATATCCTTGTTTATTAAGGAGGTAGAATCTCTGTTAATTGGTTACTTTTATTTCTTTACTCACTTTCATTCTCATTTTTTTTTTTAATGTTTATTTTGAGAGAGAGAGGAAAGTGGGGGGGAGAGAGAGAATCCCAAGCAGTCTGTGCACCGTCGGCGCAGAGCCCAGTGTGGGGCTTGATGTGAGATCATGACCTGAGACTAAATTAAGAGTCAGACGTTTAACTGACTGAGCCACCCAGGCTCCCCTGTTTTGTTACTTTCAAAAGCTTTTACTTTAAAATACTAGTTGAACACTTATTTGCATATCTAAACATTTTTAGTACATATAGTTAGGGTTGAAAACAGCTCCCCGTTCAGTCTTGAGTGTAGTGATATGGCTATTAAAATATACTAATAGTGCATAGTAATTAATGTTAGGGCGCAACTGCTTTGATAACTGAATTTTAATTGAGTTTTAGAAGCAGAGGACATTTATTTCCAACATCCAAGTTAAGAAGAGCATGGCTACAAAGAGTATATGTACCAGTTAAAGAATGAAAAGATGTACAGTTTAAATGTACGAATGTAAGAATCAATTGAAATTACACCAAGATTGTAATTCCCTTATTCTATTATAGTATGATAGTAAGGAGAATCCGATGCAGTTGAGCAAATATTGTCTGGATGAGATAAATTTCATCTAAGCTAGCAGTACCCCTACGTAGTCGTCAGTAAGTGAAACTGGGGAATAAGCTTGGGAATTCCATGAGCTTGCACGGATGGGTTAACAAGGCATAAAGAGTTAGCCATAGGATGTACACCCACGTTTGGGTAAACAAGAGGAGGTAAATAAGATTAGGTATGGGGCAAAGGCCCCCAATATTGGCCAAAGGCATAGGAATAGGAAATCTCAGGATGAAAACATCCAAGATGAGGTAAACAAGATTAGGTATTCAGGGCAAAAATGCCCCCCAATTTAGTACAATAGCAGAAAGCTGCTTTCACGGGAAGGAAGGACCAAAATAGGTAAACAGGTCTATAGACCTCAGAGCAGAGCTAATTAGCAGAAGAAAGGTGCCTTGTTGACCCTGAGGTAGCATCCTCTGTCTTTCTTGTCCACTGTAAACAACCTTCTGCCCAGCGCCAGAATTTTGTTTTATGTTGACTCAAACCCCTAACACCACGTATCTTTAAAACCCCCATTCCCCCATGCCCATAAATTAATGTTCAAGATTTCATTGTCTCTTTGTTCACACCCATCACGTTTGTAAGCCTTCTGATCTTAGTTAAAATGGAGCAAGGACCCCTACTCAGGGCTCTTGTTTCCTCCCGGACATTAGCCTCTCTTGGCATTTTAATCCTGAGTCCTGCTCTCTTGCTGGACAAGAGAGAACTCCAGACCCAGAGTCTACAACATGAAACAGTGCCTTAGATTTGAAATGGGGCTTTTTTCCTTCTCTATTAGACTCTTATTTATTCCTTTTTTCTTTTTTCCAACTTTGCTCTTAATTTCCCCTTCTCTTTTCAAGGTAATCATGGAACTTGGCACAAGTGATTCCCATGACTTCCCATTTTGGATCCTCTCCAAAGTCACTGGCACTCTCCTAATAATTTCCTACCTGTTTTCCATTCATGTATTCAGCAAATATTTCTAGATGCCTGGATATAGTGGTGAACAAAATAGAGAAGTTCCCCTTTTTCAGTTAAGTTTGCATGTTAATGGTAGATAGTAAAAGAGCAAACTTCTGACAGTGGCAGGGAAATACACAGGATGATGGGCTGGGGAGTTAGGGAGAGAGTTGCTTGAGGCACTACTTAGGAAGTCTCATCAGGGAAGGCCTCTGTGTGGGAATCATTTGGGCTGGTACATGAAAGATGAGAAGGAGTCAGAAATGGGCAGAGAGAACAGTGAAGGTAAAAGTCCAAAGGCAAGAACAAACTTAACATATATGAGGAATAAAAGGAAGTATACCAATTAGTTTTTCTGTTGTAGGAGCCTCATTGGGTGGGCTAACTCTTTTACTTTTTTGGTCTGTCTTACTTCTTTTTCTTTCTTTGTTCTTTGCTTATATATTCAAAGTTCACAAATCCAGTCTAAGGTAAGTTGGTCAGAAAGAAAGAAAGTAAATTCACTGATAGGCTGTGGCATTAATCTGAGAATGGTAAAGTCTACTATATACCTATCACTAGACCTTCTAAATCAAGCTCAAGTTCTTTTCAGGAATGCATCATAATCTACTAATTACTTTGCATATAATCAGGCCCAGCAATCTGTTACAGTGACTTGCCTTTGGGTGACTTCAGCTGTGTTATTCATAAAAATGTTTATGAATGAGTAATCCTTAAAGTAGTAACTCCGCATCTGTCCTTCATCTCATCTTTATGGCCACTTGAGCACAAACCACCATTTCATTTGAAGGCATTGGCCTTAATTTTCAAGTAGACACCATGCCTCTCTTTCTAAAGATTTGCTGTGACCTTTGTCTTTTGGGAATAAGATTGTTTGAAATTTTAAATGTTGTAATCTTTAGTGAAAAATGATTATCTGGTCCTGTTGGATTGAAAGGAAAATTAACATATGTTTTTTAAATAAGTAAATTTTTAAAAAATAAAATGAAGTATGTTTTTGAGAGAGAGGGAGGGAGAGAATCCCAAACAGGCTTCACTCTGTCAGCACAGAGCCCGGCATGGGACTCGATCCCATGAACTGAGCTGAAATCAAGAGTCAGATGCTTAATGGACTGAGTCACCCAGACACCCTGGAAAATTAGTATTTATTGACCCTACTTGATGTTATTTTCAGAGGGGAAAGTTGCTTTAAGTATAAGGTTTGGATGCTTGTATGAATCAAACTTCCCATACATATTACTGTCATTTACATTTCAGATCAAGCATGCCTAACTCTAATATGGTTCATTTCCAAGAAAAGTTTTCAGCTGTCATTTTGACCTAAAAATAACAAAATAGGATAAATTAGCAAATTAAAGTGAGGAACCTAGCCAGAGAGGGCCATGTCTCATTTCCAATTAAGTGCAACCACCTTAACCTTTACCTGACTACTTTCTTTTAGCGTTAAGAGTTAGATGGATGGAGGTACCTTGTGGTTCAGTAGGTTGAGCATCTGACTCTTGATTTCTGCTCAGGTCATGATCTCACACTTCTTGGGTTACAGTTCTTTGCAGGACTCTGTGCTGACAGGTGGAGAGCCTGCTTGGGATTCTTTCTCCCTCTCTCTCTGCTCCTTACCTGCTTTCTTTCTCAAAATAAATATAAATGAACTTTAAAAAAATTAGTTAGTTGGGGTCCAGTTCTGTGCAGGACTCTGTGCTGACAGGTGCGGAGCCTGCTTGGGATTCTTTCTCCTTCTCTCTCTGCTCCTTACCTGCTCTCTTTCTCAAAATAAATATAAATGAACTTTAAAAACAGTATAAGAAGAAAGAGTTAGATGGATGGACAGATTCTGGTCAACTTCTTGCACAAGGTCCATAAACCTGGGAAATGAGTGACCCGAAGATGGGGCTATACTGGATAAGCAACCTGGTGATTGCCCTATCTTAACTGTGGTATGTGGTTAAGTCATGTTCACAGTGTATGTACTGACCAAATGCTCAATGGTCTAGTCTTTCAATTAGTATTTGGCCAAGACCTATGTTGAAAATCACTATTATAAAATATAAGTTTCTAAAATACATGAACAAATTTTATTCAAAAATTATAATTTTATCACATCAGTTATATTTTTAAAGTTTAATATAGTTCAGAAGCATTCATTTCTCACCTTTGTCAATTGCTAAATTGCTCCTGTGCTCATGTTAACCCACTCGTTTAAAATACTAAATAGTTACTTGCAAGTGTAGAGTGGAGAGCAACTCATGAAGTTAATGTCAAATTAAATGTGTGTGTGTGTGTGTGTGTGTGTGTGTGTGTGCGCGCTTTTTTGCTATCAAATTATTAAGATTTACCTTTTCTCCACCAGTAACTAAGTTAAAGGCATTTCCTTTTTAACTCCTGGATATGAAGTTTTGGGGGTCAGTAGTAATGATAAAATTTCATTAAAGCATTCTCACAAACTGAAACTTCATGCATTTTTGGATGATATTTCCAGAAACAAACCTAAAGTATGTTGCCCTTGTTCAGTTTTTTTTTAATACTTTTGCATACATTTACTGCCTCACAATTACTTGAGAAGAAATTTTTTCGTAAACTTTGCTTCTAAAAATCTGACAGTGGAACAATGTAACTGAATTTCCATTTGCATATTGTCTGTAACAGCATGTACACCAATTTCAGCATCTTCCTTGCAGCAGAAAGAGAATCTTTATAGCAAGTATCATGTAAGAAATACTTGCATTCTAAAGGCACATTCATACTTGAACTGACAGAATTCAATTTAGGGAGATCTCCACTGCAAGTTACATCTAAAACGTGTGTCTTTATTTGAAAGTGGATATTCAATTATTAATCTTAAATCAAGATGCCATACTAACTAGGTATGACCATAACCCATATAATTACATGGTCATTGATCACATACGAGTTGTGGGTGCCAGAAAGCAGGTTGGAGCAGGCATTCGGTTGTTAGATCTTGCAAAAACGAGCTGAATCTGAGGGGCAGATAATGCACAACTTCCTAGGCTGAAGCTGAACTTCAGCTCATTCCTAATTTTTACCTTCAGCCAAAATGTACAAGGAAGGGTCTTTGTGTGTAACCTGAAGCAAGGCCCAGCTGGCAGAACTTGAGATGGGCATAAAGGTCAAATTTGACCTTGGTTGTTAATAAGAGTTTTGTCCAAGTTGAAAATGATGGCTAAGTAATAGAGCTAACATTTACTGACACCAGACACTGTGCTAAATTTTATCTGATTTGATCCTTTAAGTGTTGCTCATTTAGCCTTCACACTAACCCTACGTGATGATTATCCTCATTTACTGATGTGAAACCAAAGCTCAGAGAAGATAAGTAATTTGCAGAAACTCCTATTGCAAGGAAGTAGCAGAGCCATGATGTAAATCTGTAAATCTGGCCCAGAACTATATACTTCTCATTACATTGTCTCAGATCTCTCAGATATAAATGTGGGCTTTTTTACACACTAGCATTTAAAGCTGCTTTGCACTAACTTAACTGCAGCTTAAGGGTCAGGAAACACGTCCTCAGTGTTTATTGCATTATGCCACTCTTGATACGAGGCATTTTCATGCCCATGACCTCATTTAATCTCCACAACCAAATTGCTCAGTAGGGATTATTTTTTCATGAAGAAAAATGAATGAAGAAACTATCACAAGAGCTTTAAACCCCTTGTCATAAAAATACTGAGTGACAGTTAATAATGGAGCACTTTAGTCTTGTAAAGCTGGATAGAGTCTTAGAAATTAACTAGTTTAACCTACTCAAGGGTAAGTAATTTATCCAATGTCACATAGTAGAGATCACAAGGTTTCTTCTTAGAATTCTGTCTTCTTGATTCTTGGTACAGTAGGTCTAGTGTTCTTTCTCCTGTGCCATGTTGCTACATATATGTGTATAGTTAGTTATACGGTCAAAATCTTCATCCTAATGAGCATTTGCTGGTTCCTGCTAGGTTTTAGGGGTATATGAGAGGTAGGATTCCATAGCATGAAACAATTCTGGGATTTCACTCTCAGCTCTGTCATTTATGTCATGATGAATTGCTTTTCTGAGTTTGTTTCTGTAGTGTAGAATGGGGATATCTACCTCAGAGGGCTATTGTGGGGACAGAGTAAGTGACATCATGTATATAAATTGGTGAGATTCAGCAAATGGTTGCTTTTCTGATACAATTACGCTATTTGTCTTATCATCTTCAGAGTTCATGGTTTTTATGAATAATATAACATCACAACTTCCATTCATGAGAATGGGATGTTTTTGTATCAGTCTGTATTCCAGCTCTGGTCTGAAAGTCTTTATGTTATCATAAGTGGGGAAGAGTTATTTATCTCATGTAGCTTTAATATAAAGCGATGCCCAAGTTAATTTAAGATTGCTCTTTCCTGTACATACTTTATACTATATTTGTGTGTATTATACACAACAGATGTAAAAGATACAAAACTTACATTTTCAGATGTCATTGTAGTACCCAGAACAATTTCAGCAATTGCTCACTGGAAGCCTCCATGCTTTTCCTTATGTTGTTTCCTACCTCTGGAATGGAATGTTTGCTGATATTCTCACTTATATATAAGATATATATAGTTTTATATATGACTCCTGGTCATATTGTCAACCGTGAGTTCAAACATTACCTTCTTTTTCATAATGCACCATCCTCTATTTCTTCTGAACCTTGTAGACGCCTTTATTATAGTACTTACTGAGTCATAGTGTAATTGTTACGTATCTGTGTCTCCTTTGATTCTGGGAATGCCTTGAGGCGTGGAATGCTGGAAAATGCTGATGGCTAGACAGATGCTATAGAAAAAATGCCCTTTGCTTCATGTTGGGGGCAAGAAGTTATTTTTCTTTTTGTTTTTGTGGAGGAACAGGGCATTATGAAGTACAGGTAGGTAGGGCTTTCCAGTGCCCGGAAATGAGGTAGCTCAGTGGTGAAACAAAGTGGTATCTGTGATTTCTCCCATCAAGATGATTCACATGCATGGAGTCTTTAGGGGAGATGTGGAATCTGAACTTCTTACATAAATAGGCATAAGGATGAGAGGATTAGTGAGAGAGATCAAGAGTTACAGGAAAGTGATTTTAAAAAAGAAAAAATCTGGAAATGTAAGTGAAATGCCAAGAGCAAAGAAGAGGAACTCTCAGAGAAATTACAAAGTGACAATTGAGGTCATTGTCCTGAAATAGAGAAATAATCCTTTCAATCTGGTGACTCACCTCTAACTAAAGTCAGTACTTCTTTAAAAAGGCAGGACCTTTGAGACACTTAACCGTAATCTTATCCCTTTGTAGAAATACCTCCCATACTTGGGCTGGTCTGGTGATCTTCTCATGTAATCAGGCACAAGGATTAGGAGACCTTGAAATGTTATCCTGTCAGTATAACTTCTCATCTATCCTCAAGATTGCACTGGCAGTTACCTTGGCAGCTGATCACACAGTGAGGACCGACAAGGCTCATAGGCTTTCAAGATGGCAGAATACTCTTGGAGAATAAATGCCTCTGCTGCTGGAGGTCACAGCACCCAGAAAGTGATTAGGGGAAGCAGCTGATGACCTCTCTAGTGAGTTCTGCTATTCTTATCGTATCCGAGCCCATCTCCAATGGTTGCTAACAAGTGAAATAATACCATGACTTCAGTTTGAAGGAGACACCACACATTTCAATTCTACTCTCCTTACCTATAAGTCATAGAGCCTTCTTCAGCTACAGTCTGAATAGTTGCATTCTATACAAAGTATTACAGTTGGAAGATAGGTGTGGTCTTTCAAGAACACCTTCTGAATCCTCCAAGCCTTCCTATATAAAATGTATCATAGGAATTCTGCTTTGCTTCATGTATCCATGCCATTGTACCTTTTGAAATTGAGGTTCCTTAAAGAGTGTACTGATGTTAAGTCTTCAGGTTGAGTTTCACTGCATCTCTGTGTGAGAGGGAGGAGACCTTGGTAGTACCTGTATTCCTGGGGGGAACACCCAGGTAGAGGTGCTCACAACATTCTCTAATGACTGGCATGCTTGAATTCCTGGCTTAAATGAACACATCTGGTCTTGGTTTTATCACCCTTTACAAAATTTGATTTATTTGAAGGGGAGGGAGGGAAAGGCTAATAAACGCTTCTCTGGGCACTAGAGGGGCCCTTCAAAAAGAACAAAGAGAAAAATAATTGCTTGCTCCTAACATGAAGCAAAGGGCATCTCTGCCAACATTTCTGTAACATTTGTCTAGCCATCAGGCTTTTCCACCTCACACCATGCTTTCTAAGGGGAAATTTATTAGAGAGGGTTTGTTTCCTTGATTATTTAGTCTTGAAATTAATACAATTCTTCATGTCATTCTAAATAACTTAAGTTCTAAAGGGAATCAGAAAAGGAGAAAATACAATCTTGTGGCATTTTTACAATGTGACACATCTTCAAGGATAGAGTGGGCAGTGAGTTTCTGAGATGTTATGTAGTAGAGTCTTTCTGGTTTCCGTTTTAATTTTTTTTTTTCAACGTTTATTTATTTTTGGGACAGAAAGAGACAGAGCATGAACGGGCGAGGGGCAGAGAGAGAGGGAGACACAGAATCGGAAACAGGCTCCAGGCTCTGAGCCATCAGCCCAGAGCCCGACGCGGGGCTCGAACTCACGGACCGCGAGATCGCGACCTGGCTGAAGTCGGACGCTTAACCGACTGCGCCACCCAGGCGCCCCTGGTTTCCGTTTTAACTGATTTTTGAAAGATTGATTTGATAAAAGGTTTTGTTTTAAAGGAGATGCTTGAGTAAGAAAGTTAAATATAACTTTCCAGCTTTAACTCTACTCATCCTGGGAGCATTACGTATCTTTCCAGAGTCTAAAACCTCAGCACCTGTTACTTGATTTCCCCCCACTCTCCTTCCCTATCCCATATAATTATGAATCTTAAAAGAAATACAGTAGTCCCTCCTTTATCAGTAGGGGCCACATTCCAGGACTCCCAGTGGATGTATGAAACTGGACAGTACGAAAGTCTGTATATACTATGTTTTTTTCCTATACATACATATCTATGAAAAAATTTAATTTATAAATTAGGTACAGTAAGGGATTAACAACAATAATAAAATAGAAAAATTATAACAATATGCTGTAATGAAAGTTATATGAATGTAGTCTCTCAAAATATCTTCTTGTACTAGACTTACCCTTCTTGTGATACTATGAGATGATAAAATGCCTATGTGACGAGAGAAAGTGAGGTGAAGGCTGTAGGTGTTGTGACTCAGGCTTAGTCTAACACTGACCTTCTGACCACGTGTCAGAAGGAGGATGAGATGCCTATGGACCACAGAAGTTGACCAAATGTAACTGAAACCATGGAAAGTAAAACCGTAGATAAGGGAGGACTACTGTAATATATCACAACCTAGCATCAGTTCAACAAATATTTTTTTAAGTTTGTTTATTTTTAAGTAATCTCTACACCCAACATGGGGGTTGAACTCACAACCATGAGATCAAGAGTCCTCCAACTGAGCCAGCCAGGCACCCCTCAACAAATTTTTTTTTTAATGTTTTATTTTAGTTTTGAGAGAGAGACAGAGAGACAGAGAATGAGCAGGGAAGAGGCAGAGAGAGAGAGAGACAGAATCTGAAGTGGGCTCCAGGCTCCAAGCTGACAGCACAGAGCCCGGCGTGGGCTCGAACCAACAAACCGCGAGATCATGACCTGAACCGAAGCCAGATGCCCAACTGATGGAGCCACCCAGGCGCCCCAACAAATATTTTTTAATACTACTATGTGCCAGATATTTGTGACAGAACACTAAAAAGTAAAACTATCTTAACTAAAAACACAGTTTAACTAGATTTATCTGGGTTATCTGCCCTATGCACAGCTTCATCTAAAGGGAAAGACTCCTAATGGAATCTCCTTCTGCAATTATACACCTTGATCCTAATATGTGTCTTCTTGCTGGCTACAACTGGTTACATGAGAGAGGAAATTTAATTCGCAGGTAATTAGTTCAATGACTTGAAAATGGTGGGCCATTTTTACCGGACTCTTCTCATAAATTAAAACCAAAGCTGAAGGTTGTAGTGGCTACTTGAGCTGCAAGTCTCATGGAGGAGGGACTGGGGCAGCCAGTTCTGGGGTTCCTGTACTCCCAGATTATGCGGGAAGAGAGTATTAGAGAAAGCTGACCAGGTGAAGAGAATGGCATGGTTGCAAAGAAACATGACAGGATGAAAATGAGAAAGCATCCAGACTCTTTTTTTTTTTCCACTTAATTTGACTAGATTTGTATTTCTTACAACTTACCCAGTGCAGAGAAGCTCCTCAATAACTATTTGTTGAATGAATAAATGTTTAGATATTGTGTCCTAAATGCTTGGTGTGTATACGAAGCAGATATAGTCCTTGACATTCCAGAGTTTAAAGTATAGACGAGGAGACAGATTTTATATATTTGATCTTGACCATGGCACAAGTGTTATCTCTCATCATCTCTCTCATCATCTGATGCAGAAGACAGATGTTAAACAAATAATGACTATTCGACATTGTAGTGTCAAAACTAAACAGAGGCTCAGGTAAAGGTTTCAGTGTGATTAATCATGACCAATGTATATGTGAATGCATTAGAAAATTGGTATGATATCATTAGCAAATATATAAATAAATAAATTGCACTTAACTAGAATTCAACTTTGGCTGGATTTTTTTCCTCCCTACCTTTCCCTCCCCTTCTTCCTTATTTCCTCTCTCTCTCTCTCTCTCTCTCTCTTGCTCTCTTTTTTAATCTGGCTACAATATTGTGCTAGTGTACATATTTTAGCTTGGTCCAGGCCACACATAGTAAAATAAGTGAAAAACCGTAAATATTAGAGCATATATAGTAGTTATTTCAATGACAAAGGGGTAATAAATCATTTTGTCAACTTGCACTGTTTCATCCAAGTTCTGTCTCTGTTGTGTCTAATTGGCCAAGCATTTGCAATTCTGAACTTTACAAAATGGGGAAAAAGCATATTAACTAATAACAATAGATCATTGACTTGTTAAATGTACCTAATTTATACTTTCACTCTTTAACTGAAAAAAAAAATGCCTTTCTCAAATATGTAATATTTACAGGTCATTGGTAGAGTATTGCACAATTGGATTATTATAATGTGTGCACTTTGATCTCATTGGCATGTAGAGATCACATGTGAAAACTTTTTGATCTTTGCTGACTTTTTAGCCAAAAAGATTTCTAAATCTTTTCGTCATTGGCAAAAACAGAACTATGGTAGCTGCTTTATAGTTGGTTGATTTTTAACAATGGACAAAAAAAGTTTTGGTGAAGCCAATTTCTTAATACATAACAGGCAACATGTTACCTTAAAGACAAATGCATATTTTTCTCATATCAAAAGACTCCCCCAATTTTTGCCAGCGTCCAAAGTTACTTAAAAGAGACCTACATCCCCCAACCCCCACCCAGTCTGTCCTATGCTGGGAAATAGTACTGCAACCCTCTGAGCTCTAGCAGTTTTTTAGGTAAAAGGAATTTTTCATGATGTAATTGATATCATAACTACTCAGCTGGACATAAGCTTTCAAGGGCTAAGTCCACTTGCTGATTTGTTTGCATTTCCTACTCCAACTAAAAGAACTCAAAGACATGAAGAGGCTATTGTAAAAAAATGCATGAATAATGCAAAAGCATCTTCAAGTAGGACATCAGTAAGGTTCCAATGCAATTATGGCTTTGTGTAAAATCATGAAAAACTTAAATTGAAAAAACTAAAATCATCTCAAACTTGTTGAGGCAGCTATAGGAGAGTGCATGAGGGAAATTTCCTCCTGAGATGTGCGGGTTTTTTTTTTTTTTTTTTTTCTGTGAATTCTCTCCCCCCACACCCCCACTACAACTTTGTTGAGATATAGTTGGCATATAACATGATGTGAGTTTAAGGTGTATGGTGTGTAGTTTTGATACACATACATTTTGCAAAATGATTACTACCATAGCATTAGCTAACATCATCAAGTCACATGACTACCATTTACTTTTTGTGGTGAGAACATTTAAGATCTACTTTCTTTTTTTTTTTTTTTTTAAGATCTACTTTCATAGCAACTTTCAAGTATCTAACACAGTAGTGTTAACTAAAATCACCATGCTGTACATTAGACCCCCAGAACTTACTCATCTTGTGACTGGAAGTTTGTGCCCTTTGACCAACCTCTCCCCATTTCCCCCTCCCTCCCTTGGTAACCATCACTCTATCCTGTTTCTATGAGTTTGGCGTTTTTATGATTCCACATGTAAGTCATATCACAGTGTATTTCTTTCTTTGTCTGATATATTTCACTTAGCATAATGCCCTCAAGTTTCATCTATGTTGACATAAAGGGCAGGATTTCCTTTCTCAGGGCTGAATAATATTCCTTGTGTGTGTACACCCCCACACCCTACCCCCATGCACATGCCACATGTAAAGTGATGATTTTCCATAGTGGTATGCATTGATTCCCCTCTCTTTATCTTCTGTGAATCTCCTGTAGGTTATGTTTTATGGTTACTGTGTGGCTTACATAAAACATCTTATAGATACAACAGTCTATTTTACACTGATAATTTAACTTTGACTGCCTACCTTTTTACTCTCTTTGTTGTTGTCATAATTGTCATATTTTTTTTTTATTTAAAAAAAATTTTTTTAACGTTTATTTATTTTTGAGACAGAGAGAGACAGAGCATGAATGGCGGAGGGTCAGAGAGAGGGAGACACAGAATCTGAAACAGGCTCCAGGCTCTGAGCTGTCAGCACAGAGCCCGACGTGGGGCTCGAACTCACGGACCGCGAGATCATGACCTGAGCCGAAGTCGGCCGCTTAACCGACTGAGCCACCCAGCCGCCCATGATCGTCATATTTTTATATTGTGTATCCATTGGCAAATTATTGTAACCATAGTTTTTTTTAACGCATTGGCCCTTTAACCTTTATACTAGAATACATACCACAGTATTACAGTGTTAGAGTATTCTGAACCTGGCTATGCTAACTTAAACCAGCGTGTTGTAGATTTTCATATGTGACTATGTTACTAATGAGTAGCCTTTTATTTCAACTTGAAGAACTTTCAAGGGTTACTTATAAGGCAGATCTGGTAATGAACTCCCTCAGCTTTTGTTTGCTAGGGAAAAACTTTATTTCATCTTCATTTCTTAAGTACAACTTTGCTGGGTAGAGTATTCCTGGTTAGTTTCCTTCAGCACTGTGATTATATCATTCTGTTTCCTCCCGGACTGCGAGGTCTCTGCTCAGAAACCTGCTGTTAGCCTTATGGAGGTTCCTTGTGTGAGAGAAAAATTTTCCCTCTTGCTGCTTTTATTTATTTTTTAATAATTATTTATTTTGAGAAAGAGAGAGCATGAGCGTGAGCAGGAGAGGGGCAGAGACAGAGGGAGAAAGAGAATCCCAAGCAGGCTCCACACTGATAGCATGGAGCCCAAAGTGGGACTCGATCCCACGCATTGTGAGATCATGAGCTGAGCCAAAATCAAGAGTCAGAGGCTTAACCAACTGAGCCACCCAGGTGCCCTTCCTCTTGCTGCTTTTAAAACTCTTTCTGTCTTTAAGTTTAGACAATTTTATGGTAATGTGCCTTGAAATTTTAGGGTGCCTATTAGCTTCATGAACTTGAATGTCCAAATCCGTCTGTAGACTGGGAAACTTCTCAGCTATTATTTCTTTAAATAAGTTTTCTACTGTATTCTCTCTCTCTTCCCCTTCTGAGACTCCAGTCATATATGTTGTTTCTCTTAGTGGCGTCCTGTAAGTGTTCTGGGCTTTCTTCATTCCTTTTCGTTTTTGCTCTTCTGACTGTATAGTTTCACTTGGTCAGTCTTCTGGCTCACCATTTCTTCCACATGGTCAAGTCTATTATTGAAGCTCTCTATTTAATGCTTCAGTTCAATCAATATGTTATTCTTCAGCCCCACATTTGTTTGGTTTGTTTTTATGTTTTCTATTTCTTTGTTAACCTCGTTTTGTTCTTATGTTTGTTTTCCTGATATTATTATATTGTTTATTTGTGTTCTCGTGTAGATCTCTGAGCATCTTTACAACAATTATTTTAAATTCTTGTCAGATAATTCCTAGATCTCCATGTCTTTGAAGATAGATACTTGAGGTTTACTGTATTTCTTTGGTGTAATCATGATTCACTGATTCTTCACAAGCCCTGTAGCCTTGAGTAGGTGTCTGTGCATTTGAAGAGCAGTCACCTCTTCTGGACTTTATGGATTGATGTTAGTCGTGGCACACAGTGTGCCGTGACCCTGGTATAGGGCACCAAGTGTGACAGTACTGGGTACAGGGATGCATGATGTTTCTTTGGCTTGGGCTGCTGGAGTAGACAGCATCAACACCCATGTGGTTCTTGGTAAGTACTGTACGGGGAATACAGTGGCTATAAGGGCTGTTGGGATCCTTAGTGGTGCCTCCAGGCCCTGTGGCTAGTGACTAGGGCAGGCAGTGATGGTGGCTGGAACCAGTGGTGTGCACACACTTGGCTGTGGAGCCAGCTGGAGACGCCTGTGTAGTGGCTGGGACCAGAAGCAGACACACATGTGGTGGTGGTAACCGGGCAGCCAGCAAGGGCCAGGCCAACTAGGGGCTATTGGTGTGCTCTGCTGTGGCTCCACAGTCTTCCCTGAGGTGTGTACCCCGCAGTGAAAGCCAGTAATGGGGGTCAGGCCAGGGCATTGCAGGTGCACACAGTTGGAGGAATTAGCTGCAGGCCAGTGACAGAAGATTAAGCCTAAGTTGAGCCACAAGCAGCCGCAGGGTCCTGGCTGCTGGTGTGCTCTCCCACGGGTACCTATATGTCCCAGGTGTACAGACTGCAGTGGAGGCTTGTGACAGGCGTCAGGCCAGCAGCTGGAAGAGCTGGCTCCAGTGCATGCTAAGTGATGGAGGACAGCCTCAGGAACCTATGCTGCTGTCTTGCACTCATGCAGCCACCGAAGTCTGGACTGGCTGCCAATGCAGTTCCTGGGCTCTGGCGTGGGTGAGGGATGAGGCAGCAGGGACGGACTCAGGAGGCTGGTGTCCGCAAATGCAAGTATCTGTGGGGAAAAACCTGGTGGAATCAGGAGGGGGTCTGTAGCAGCTGTGCTGGCATCAGCTTCATCAAAGTCTTCTCGATTTGTGTACAGAGCAGGTCACTGTGAACCATGATTGTTCCTGCTGTGTGGTTGCTGTTGGTACCCCCTACTCTTCTTCCTTGTTCCTCGCGGTCTCTATCCATCTCAGCTTTGCCATTTTCTGGGTGGAGTGAAGCTGAAGTACGACCTTCATGGGGTGCCCCAAGGCTGGAGAAGCTGGTCACTCACCCCACTCTTTCTTTCCTGGTGAGGGAACTCTTTCTAAGAGTTGGAGGATGGGTTGATACAGGCAAAATGAAGCTGTCTTCTTTCTCTTCTTCAGTGGTTATTCTCAGATTTTGTTGTTGTTTCACTGTGCTGCCTAACTTTTAAGTGGACTCCAAGGCTCTCCCAGCATGGTTTTAGTTCTTAGGTAGCCAACTGTTGCTCTCTTTGGGGGGAATCAGACTGGGGTTTCATATATCACCATTTTCGTGATGTCAGTCCTGCCATTAAAAAAAAAAAAAATCTCCATCAATGGTAGTCCGTTCTCCAAATGAAAAAGCAGGTGTTATTCAGCATAAATGTCAAAATACCTGAGGGGAAGGAAAAAAAATATTAAAACTGATGACTTTGCTAGTTCAAAATCATGATGATGGTCACTCCATTGATGACTTAACATTTTGAAGTTTAAAGTGTCAGAATAGTGATTTCACTTATGTTTTTATGGTTTAAGATTTTAGGTTTCAATTTTTTTAGATAGTCTGTTTATAAGAGATTGTGTAAAATATATTAAATTAATTAATGAAGTCATGCATTTATTGCCATTTTTTTAGTTTTATTTAGATATTTTAGACCGTCCTATTGAAAGAGCGGACCTAGGCCGGCCGACTCCATTTTGTTCTGTGTCCTCCATCTTGAGTGACTACGTCCCCGACAGATGGCCCCCTTTCCGGGAAAACCACAGAAAGAAATTCCCGCTCAAACCTCAGACCACGCCTCCTCCCCTTGAGTAACTTCCCTTTCAAACCACGCCTGGCAACCTGCGCAACGGGACTCTGACCCTTCCCCAGCCAATCGGCTAAGGCCATGACCATCACCCCACCAACTGCCCCTAGATCCCTATAAAACCTTTGTGCTTTTGAAACTCGCTCTCTCTCTGGCATCTCAATGCTGCGTCGGTGCAGGTAGGGGATTGAGCTTGAGCTAGCTCGAATAAAGGCTCTTTGCTTTTGCATCAGACTCGGCTCCCTGATGGTCTTTGGGGATCACGAATTCTGGGCATAACACTATGAATTAATCCTTCCTATGTATTTGAATTCTTCATTGCATAAGGCTTGGTGGGGTGCAAAAGCTACTTCAAACCCTAAAGGTCTATTTTCCTAGCTTCCCTTGTGTGTTTTGTGGGGTACATGACTTAGGCTCATCTAGTCAGATGCAACTACCCTGGATACAAAGTGATGCAAGAAGGTAAGGATAGATAAGATAAGATAGATAAGACAAGATAAGGATAGATAAGGACTCTTGCTGGCAGCAGTGAAGGGCATATCCTCACCCTATTTCCAGGGCAGTAGAGACAACATTCTTAACAGTGGTGTCCAGAGTTCAGCTGTAGCAAGCTGTATTTTTTAATATTCTGGGTGGTGTCAATAAGGTTCTCTCTGGATCATTTCTATGGCTTGATTTTGACACTTCTGGTTGCCCAGTTTTCAACTCTGGTTTTCTAGCTGTCCTGGCTATTCAGCTGTCCTGGCTATTCAATATCCTTTCATTAAACCCCCCTTTTACTTAAATCAAAGTTGTCCTTTTTTGTTCTTGCAACCTGGAGGATTATGACTGCTAACCCCATAAATTGGTCAGATAAGCTCTCTTTGTACATTTATAATCCATGGGAGTTTATGATCCACTACAGTGGGTTCATTTGTACAAGTTATGCTGCTGCAGTGTTGATGTAACAAAGATGTATACTTGCTGTAGTGAAGTCGACAGGAAGAGGTTATACAGCTAATATGTGGGAAGGGAATCATTTGAACTCCAAATGTACATTTTCCAATATACAACATAGAACTATATATAAAATTCCTTTGAACATGGTTAATTATGACACAAATAGAGTGGATGATGTTGGTATATCATAGTGAAAAAATGGTCAACTTTCACATATTGCCTAAGTTACTTATTTTGGGAAAATTCTCATTCACAAATACCACCAATTTTACTTATAGAAATATTGCAAAGTGGATGAATATAAAGCAAGTATTCAATACATTTGAGTAATTTTCAATGTAACGCTATCAATATGTTCCTTCTTGCAGTGGAGTTCTGCCTGAACCAAATTAAAGGTGTCTTCCTTGGCCTGACAATGTTGGATTAACTTTGGGCCTTTAGGACATAAATTCAGATTAAGTCTTAAATTTGGAAATACTTAGCAATACTTACAATTATGCAACACTTATAAATACTTACACCTCCAATCTTCTTTGAAGATTGATAACAATTCAGATGCTCTCAATGTCTGGCCACCCACCTCTTCAAAATGAGGAATGAGAAAATGGGATTGGATTGCCAAAGATGTCTTTGAAAAATAGGTGCTTGAGGATGTGTTACCTCTGAGGATGCAAGGATCCCTTCCCACAAAATGAAGACCAAATTTATAGTTGTTCTTTTACACTCATTGTCTCGTTTGAGGCACACAGCAGTGTTATAAAGAAGGTGAGCAGGAGTTATTCTGACTTTTCAGTGAGAATCCTGAAGGTCGTTATAGTAGATACCCGGCTAACGTGTGCTGCAGCAGGGACTCAAACCTATCCTTCTGACTCCTGGCCCTGTCCTCTGGCCACCATGAAGGAATCTGACAAAAGATTCTTCTCATTGCAGTCTGGGTATGTTTAAGTTTCTCTCTCTCGGGGTGCCTGGGTGGCTTAGTTGGTTAAACATCCTACTCTTGATTTTGGCTCAGGCCATGATCTCACTGTTTGTGAGATCAAGCCCCACATCAGACTCTGTGCTGACAGTGCAGAACCTTCTTGGGATTCTCTCTCTCTCCCTCTCTCCCTCTCTCTTTGTGCCTCCCCTCCTCATGTGCTCACACTCTCTCTCAAAATAAAAAAATTAAAAAAAAAAAAAGATTCTGTCTGTCTCTCTCTGCCCCTCTCCCCCACTTGTGCTTTCTCTGTCTCAAATAAAAAATTAAAAAACTAGGGGCTCCTGGGTGGCTCATTCGGTTGGGCGTCAGACTTCGGCTCAGGTCATGATCTCGCGGTTCATGAGTTTGAGCCCGAGTTGGGTTCTGTGCTGACAGCTCGGAGCCTGGAGCCTGCTTTGGATTCTGTGTCTCCCTCTCTCTCTGCCCCTCCCCACTCACACTCTGTCTCTAAAAACTAAATAAACATTAAAAAAAAATTAAAAACTAAATAAAAAAAGATTCTTCTCACTAGGTTTCTTCACTTTAGAAATCCAAGGTTTTTATCTGAAACATTGATTTATCTATACATTTCCACTGAAACTACTCACAAAACGTTTTCTGCTTACTGTTTAAATTTTGTGAAATGCGGTGGTGCTTTGATATGATGGAAAAGACCAAGGCCACTGGCATTCCTAGGTTACCGCAGAATACAGTCTCAGTCCTCACAACACAGCCTATCTAGTTCTGAATCCTCACTGGTCTGGAGCTCTCCTGGAGCTGAGATTTTGCTTTGCAGGTCAAGTGAGAGAAAGCATCTTTTTTGCCAAGGAACCATAACCCACATGTTGCCAACACTCCAAATGTGTGTATATATGAGGACACATCAACATCCATGCCCAAATTCTAATCGCCATTTCCCCTCATATACTTACCCTGATCTCTAAACCTCTGAAAAATACTTCCTTCCACCTTCCGAAATTATGGGATGTTCATCCGAGTATGACACAAGTCATACTGGCTGTCTCACGCAAAAACTGCAGCTAGAATGGGCCACTCTGAGTTGCCTGCCCCCCTCACCACTGAGCTACAGACCTGTACCACCCACCCTCACTAGTGTTAGCATGGTGGGCTAGTCTCCCATGTAAGGAGGAGAACTTCATCCTTCCTCGGGATGATGCTTGGGTCAGGATGGGGCTGGAGCAGAAGGGGATTGTCCTCCAGGAGGGTTACTTGGACCCCAAATGTAGCAGTTAGTAAGATAGCTCTTTGAGTTTGCATTCAGTCTTTTTGGCTTCCAGGGCACCTCTGGACCACGAGGGTAGTTGAATCTGGACCTGGTTAAAGAACTATCTACCACATCTTTGCATAAACCATCATTTCTCCCTAACTCTAGGGCCCAGTGGCTGAATTCCTTAGAACAAACTTTCTCTTTGGAAGTCTACAGTTTCCTTTTGTATTGTGGTCTTCACCGAGTCCCCTCTCTCAGTCCACCCCTATTCCAACAGGCATGTTTAGATGTGTCTGAACACCAAATGTGACAGAATTTGTGGTCTTTGACCAAAAGGCTGTTTTGCCTTTATATAAATCAGATGATGGAAATGGAACTGAGGGAAGGGTTTTCTTAGGAGTAACCAAGAACCTCACTTTTTTTTTGTTGTTAAATCCAATATTTATGTATGTATGTATGTATGTATTTATTTAGTATTTAAATGTTTATTTTTGAGAGAGACAAAGTATGAGCAGGGAGGGGCAGATAGAGTGGAAAGCCCAGAATCCAAAGCAGGCTCTAGAGCCCAATGCAGGGCTCGACCCCGTGAACTGTGAGATCACAACCTGAGCAGAAGTCAGACACTCAACTGACTGAGCCACCCAGGTGCCCCAAGAAGCTCATTTTGAACTTCATCTCAGGTTGGGCTCTCTCCTTTACTCTTAACACCTTCAATCAAATTCAAAATGGAGCATCAAAAACTCTGTTTCTGGTCAAATTATTTGTATATGTGCTGCTGAAGTGAGCACTCTAGTCAAATTATTTATATTTTGATGCTCTGTGCCAAAAATATCTTCTCAGGGGAAATTTTGCTTTAAAAGTTATTTGTTACTTGAACAGATAAACAAAACAACAACACATAAGGCAATAAACCCAAGTGTTTATCAACAGAAGAACAGATAAACAAAATGTAGCGTATACATACAATGGAATATTATTCAGCCTTAAAAAGAAAGAAAGATTTGACACCTGCTACAGCATGTGGATCTTGAAGACATTATGCTAAGTGAAACAAGCCAGTCACCAAGGAATAGATATTGTAGGATTTCTCTGACATGAGATTCCTAGAGTTGTGAAACTCATAGAAACAGCAAGTAAAATGGTGGTTGCCAGGGGCTGGCAGGGAAAGGGGAATGGGGAGTAAGTGCCTAACGGGGACAGAGTTTCAGATGGGGAAGATGAAACTTTCTGGAAATGGATGATGATGACTGCCATACAGCAAAATGATGTAATCAAGGCCACAGAAATATACACAAAAATTGTTAAAATGGTAAATTTTTATTACATATAGTTTACCATGATTTATTTTTTTTTTAATTTTTTTTTTCAACGTTTATTTATTTTTGGGACAGAGAGAGACAGAGCATGAACGGGCGAGGGGCACAGAGAGAGGGAGACACAGAATCGGAAACAGGCTCCAGGCTCTGAGCCATCAGCCCAGAGCCCGACGCGGGGCTCGAACTCACGGACCGTGAGATCGTGACCTGGTTGAAGTCGGACGCTTAACCGACTGCGCCACCCAGGCGCCCCTAGTTTACCATGATTTAAAAAAAAAGTAGTAAAAAATACTCTCCAGAAGTTACCATTTTTATTTTTCTGGTGTATTCCTCCAAATATTTTCCTATGCATATATGTATGTATGTATGTATATGTGTATGTATACCTAGAATTGTGTTTGTATATTCAACATAAAGTATTCTATATGCAGCTTTCTTTTTCTTACTTATTCCATCTAGGACCCAATTTCAGATCAACATATAGATCTACTCTGTTCCTTTAGGTGGTGTCAAAATATACTCTTATCTTGAAATAATCTAAGTTGGCTTTTATGTTTTTTGTTTTTTTTAGAGGGAGAGGGTGCAAGTGAGCGAGGCTCAGAGAGAGAAAGAGAACCCCATGAGGGGCAGAGGGAGAGAGAGAGAAGCAGGGCTTACCTGAAGCAAAGCTCAAACTCACCCAATGCAGGACTCAAACTCACAAACCATGAAATCATGACCTGAGCCGAAGTCAGATGCTTAACTGACTGAGCCACCCATGCACCCTAAATAATCTACGTTTTTTATTAGTGTCCTACTGCTGGACATTCAGAGTATATTCTTCTTTTTTGAAATCAAACAGGGATACTTGGCTGGATCTCAGGGTCATAAGTTCAAGCACCACATTGTGTGTGGAGCCTGATAAGATAAGATGATGAGATGATGAGATGAGGTGAGATGAGATGAGATGAGATGAGATGAGATGAGATGAGATGAGATAAAAATGGGTGAATGCTATCTTTAAAAAAATAAATAAAAATAAAAATAAAAAATTAGGAGCCCCTTGGTGGCTCATTCAGTTAAGCTTTTGACTCTTGATTTCGACTCAGGTCATGATCTCATGGCCTGTGAGATCTAGCCCCCAGTCCGGGCTCTGTGCTGACAGAGCCTGCTTTGGATTCTCTCTCTCCCTCTTTCTCTTTACCCCTCCCCTACTCTCTCTCTCTCTCTTTCAAAAATAAATAAACATTTTGAAAAAATTTAAAAATTAAAAAATCAGGGGTGCCTGGGTGGCTCAGTCGGTTGAGTGTCCCTCCGACTTTGGCTCAGGTCATGATCTTGTGGTTCATGGGTTTGAGCCCCATGTCGGGCTCTGTGTTCACAGCTTGGATTCTGTGTCTCCTTCTCTCCCTGCTTATGCTCATGCTCTCTCTCTCTCTCTCAAAAATAAATAAACGTTAGAAAAAAGTTCTTTTAAATTAAAAAATCAAACAATACAAAAGTGAACATCTAAATATATGTCTTTGAGCACTTGGGTCAATATGTGTGCTTGACAAATTTCTGGAAAAATGGCCTGTAGCTGAAAAAAATATCTGTTTTAGTAATATGCTAGATATTGTCAAATTTCTCCCTAAAATGTTTGTACAAATTTACACTCTCACGTACAGTGTATAAACATCTATTCACCACTCTCCAGTAATGGATATTATCAAATTTTTAAAACTCTGTCAATTTAGTGAGTGAAAACTAACCTCTGAGTGAGGTTGAGCGTCTTTCCTAAGTTAGTTGATTTGTAAGAGCTTTTTATGCCTATTAACAAAATTAACTTTTTTGTCTATTAAATATTTGGCAATTTTTTTTAAGTTTATCATTTGTCTTTATGCTTTTTAAGAGTTATACAAAACTTCTAGATCATCATGTAGACACAAAGGTATCCACTTTCTCAAGATGAAAAAAATTCTTCCTGTCATTTCTAGTACTTTTATGGCTTCTTTCTTTACTTTTAAATCATTGGTATATTATTTTGGTGCAATATTGAGGGCAAGAAACTTGGCTCTTTCATAAAAATAGTAGCTACTCATTAAACACTTTGTGAAGCATTATGCTACTGCCTTCTCTTCGTCGCAATCTAAGCTGTATAGCACACAGGGAATGAGGCAGGCTCAGCAAATTCCGATGGCCTACTTGGTAACACAGCTGGCAAATGGTAGAGACAAGTCTTGTGCCCTAGCAATGGTCTCAATAGCGAATCTGTTTGCAGAATGTATGACTCTAGAGGTGAGCTCTGCTTTCATACTGTGCCACTTTCTTCATTTTACGTAAGAAGATCTGAGCTCTAGAGACATTAGACGAATAGAAGCAGCAATTTTAAAAACCTGTCAGAACTCCTGAGTCCCAGCCCAGTGTAAGGCTTCTCTTCCAAAAAAAACCCTTTATTCTCAGACTTTCATGGGTCAGCACAAAAGGATATGCAAGACATTTCTCCATGATGCTGCCTGGCAATTTTACCTACAGGGACTGTGAGCCTTCCTAGGTGCTCCTTTGGCGCTGTGGGAGGCAGTGAAAGTCTGTAGGTGCAGTGGTGAGGAGCAGACCCAAGCACTCTCACAGGATTGAAATCCGGGCTCTTAACCCGGGATGGGGGGGCGGGGAACTTGGGGATATACTGCGGGACGTGTGTGACCTAGACTTTGTTTTTATGCGTGTGTATTCTTTCTCCTGGGGACATAGTTCATACCAGTCATAAGGTTTTCAGAGAAGGTGGGGGAAAAGGTGAAGAATTTTGGCACTGTACATGTATAAAATATTTCTTGAATGAAAGCTTGCATTGGACTGTATTTCTTCTTGAAAGATTTCTCGACAGAAATTCCTTGACTAACAAAGGTAAGAGTCTGTTATTTTACCATCAGCAGACGTGTAAACATTTAAAAAATTGTTTCCTTTTCCAGAGCTCCCTGCTCCCTTTTTCTGGAATCTTTCAAGTTTGAGGGGCAAAGTACTCCTGAAGGTCAGAGATGCTACCCAGATGGTTGTGATCCGAACACTTCAAGGGCCATGTGTTCCCTTAAACATAGAGTCCTGGCTGTGCTGTGGCCAGAAACACAGCCATCCATGTCTTCAATTAGTGCAGGGCCCTGGCTCCCATGAGGACACCGCGTCCCATTCAGCCTCAAGCAGAGACGTGATTTCCGCTAAGCGGGAGAGAGAGGAGGGATAGATGGCAGAGCCTGACACCCGGCAAGTGAGATAACCTTTGGATTGATCTAGAATGAAGCCTTTTTTCCCTCCTAAGCTGCAAGTCTTTGAAATGCTCACTGGTGTCTTTGGGGTGGGAAATTAGCATAACTTCCTTCTCTCACAGTCCGGTCTTCCAGCCTCCCAGTGGGGGCTCTCTTTGAAATACGAGGAGTGTGTGTGGAAAGGATTCAGGAGCAAGGCTTGCGGGCCAAGAAGAAAAGCAACCGGCCTATTTCCCATCCAAAGAGTAACCAAATACAGCTGTAACTTTAGACTGAGGTGCTTGGGAAAGTGATTTTTATTATTATTTATTATTTTGTAAGAAGCAAGTGTCCATTGCTAAGGAAAGGATATAAAACGTGGTTGAGAAAACCTAGCTTTGATGATGTAGTCTAATACATTATGTAAAATTTTAACAAGTTAGCTGATTTTTTTCTTAGGAAGAAAAACCTCACAAGTGCAAATTTTTTTTGAGACAAAATGACTAAATATCGACTTAGAAATACAGATAGGAGATTCCCAAATACCCCGAGGGTACAAAATGCTTACAGCCTGTTCCTATTTCCTTCCGCATCAGTTACATTCAAGTCTGAGCAGTTATTAAAGGAAGTTAACATTCTCTTGTGTTTTGTCTACCTGTGGGAGCTATCACAAGATCTCAGCTGAAACAGGAAATATACAATAAATCCCCCTTTTATGACTGGAAGTGAACATATTTTATGGTGTCTGCAAGTCATGTAACTTTGTGGGGGAAACAAGTAAATTACATTGTAACTTATGGATCACTAGTTTCTGCTGAATAATAACCTATTTTGTAGATTTGCCACCTCTTTGTAATTGTAGCTTGCGTCTGCATTGCAGGTAGCACATAATCAACTGTGATACTGAAATAAAGAGAAAAGACGTATTTGACATTGGGTTTGTGAAAGGTTATGTGTAATGAGATTTCCTATGAGCAAATGAGACCAACAATGATATATTGTGTCTTATTAGATTTAATAGACAAAAGTTAGGTGACTTAAAAACTAGTAGATGTTTCAAGAATATGGTTTATTGGCTCAACATTTTTTCTTAAGGAGTCTTTAACTTATGAGTCTTTCTGTCATTTCAAGAGAAATTCAGAGAAGCTATTCTTTAATTACTGTTACTAAAAAGTTAAGTTTTAAAAGAGAAAGGACACAAGACACAATCTTATTTTTTACATATTTTTATTTTTATTTTTTATTTTGAGAGAGAGACAGTGAAGGAGAGGGGCAGAGGGAGAGAGCGAATCTTAAGCAGGCTCTACACTCGCTCAGCGTGGAGCCCAGTGCAGGCTCAATTCCACACCCCTGGGATCATGACCTGAGCTGAAATCAAGAGTTGGACAGTCAACCGATTAGTCACCCAGGCACCCCTCAATCTTAATTTTTTAAATCCAGTTTATTTGGAAAGCCTATACTGGCAATCACCATATCATGTGCATCTGAGCCTCTTCTTGCTCAAGTCAGTCTATCCACCTCAGATCCAAATGTGGTGCATTTGGATTCCTGCAGCACTTCTCCCATGTCTGACTTTGCATCTCCAGTCTATCACCTGGTCAGGAGCAGATGTAATCAAGATAAGACTCGTAAAGCTTATCCCTTGTTTGGACCCTATGGAAGGTTCCAGTTTCATGCCTTTAAAGTCTTGAGAGACCTGGGCTCTGCACATCTTCAGTGTCAGGTTTTGATATGTGATAGTTAGTGACCATGAGTCCCGCTGCAACCAAGGCCGTGTCTCTAGAAGGAAAGGCAACATTTCTTCAAACAAATGGAAGACTAATTCATCACAGAACTCATTCAATCCCAAAAGAGACTGAACTGCAAGTGGAGTAACGGGATTTCAGTATCAAATACATGCAGAAAAATCTCGGAATCAACCTGCCAACAGTCCTTGCTCTGAGTGTTGTGATTGGCGACATTCATAGTGAGGCATTTTGTGAATCAGAGAATAGACTGCAAATACCAGAAACTGCTGGACTATTAGCTAAAGGATTCAGTCTTGAGTGAGACACGTTCGCATGAATGCCAAAGGAAATGCTTCCTTGTGGCTGCATGCATTATGAGTAAATTAGGGAGGGCCTCATAAAATTGGGGGGGGGAGGGAAGCACACAAACCAAATTAAGAAAATGAAAGAATAAAAAAGAATCTCCTTCCATGAGACTAATGCACCGAACCTTTTAACACATATACATTTCTGCTCTATGTGCTGTTCACTAGAATACACTGTAACTTAAATAATAATACAAGAATGGATTCAGTGATTGTTCCTTCCTATATTTTTTGTGCACAACATCTAGGCGTTTTGTCATGTACCAAGTTGAATCCCAATCTTCCATCGTTGACAAAGAACACTTCTTCTTCTTTAAGAAAATTTTTAATGTTTTATTTATTTTTAAGAGAGAGAGAGAGACCGCATGAACGGGGAAGGGGCAGAGAGACAGGGAGACACAGAATCGGAAGCAGCTCCAGGCTCTGAGCTGTCAGCACAGCTCACAGACCGTGAGATCATGACCTGAGCCAAAGTCAGACACTGAACGGGCAGAGCCACCCAGGCACCCTGACAAAGAGCATTTCTATATTTGTTTCTTTAAAGCAATCCTCCTAAAAGCCAGAATTCTGCAGAGGATATTATACCAGAAATATTTGACATAAGGTGATATTCCCTTAGTGGAGGTGGCCACATCTCCTTCTTTGTTATTAAACTGGTGAGGCAGTCCTTGATGAATAAAACAAGAAAGAATTGGATGCCGAAACAAATTTTCCAATTCACTGTACTACCCAGCATTAGTACTTGGTTTGACAGATTGGCTCCCTTTTTGCTTGCTATGTAAAGGTACAGTGTGGAATTAGGTTCATCTTCACTTCAAAAATCCAAAGATGTTTCCCAGATGAATTTAGAGTTCATTAAAGCAACCACTAAATGCCTTTTTGTCATATTTCATATGAGAGGTAGTTCAGTGTCCTCGAATTTGCATGAAAAGTCAGATATACCTCAAAGGACCCTAGAAATCAAAAGGAACCAGTGCAGTTGTCCCTGGCCTGATGCCTGGGGTGATGGCTGTGACTCTGTTCCCATGTAGCCTGGCCATGTGTCACAGGAGATGCAGCTCTGCCTGCAACAAAGTCCAAAGGGCATGAGACAACATGGGTAGAATTTGAACTTAAGTATAAACACATAAAGATACGCATGATAATATTTTTCTTCTAGAGTGAAGGTAGTATAGTCTCTAATTGGTCTATATATGTAGTTTTCTCATCTAATCCACTTGAATACATATTATAAAGTAATACATGTTTATTGAAGAAAACATGTATTTATTGCAGAAAATACATGTTTATTCAGGAAAAATAAAGACAAGCAATAAACACAATGTTATTAGATCACCTCAAATCCCACCTTTATGAACATTTTATCTAGGTATAAAGAGGTATCTATACAGATATCCAGATACGTACATATATACATTCTAGAGTTATAGGTATTCCTTTTTTAAATGTTTTTTAAAGTTCATTTATTTTTGAGAGAGGCAGAGCATGAATAGGGGAGGGGCAGAGAGAGGGGGGGACACAGAATCTGAAGCAGGCTCCAGGCTTGGAGCTGTCAGCACAGACCCTGACACAGAGCTGGAACCCACCAACTGCCAGATAATGACCTGAGCCAAAGTCGGATGCTTAACCAAATAAGCCACCCAGGCACCCCCATTTTATAATATCCAGAATTTTCTTCAGTTTAGGGTTTCAAACAAATCCTAATATACAGGAGTTTAGTGCAGGGTACCTTCCCAGTACCAAGACAAAAAAGATTTTAAAGAGACACGTAAGAATAAACTAAAACAAATTCCTAGATATCAAAATATCCTTTAAAAATAATTGGGAAGTAAAGTATAAATTAATAAAAAACATAAAGATTAAGTGTTCTGACAATACTCACTGATATAAGGGAATTATTCTGGTTGGAAAATGCATTTTGCGAAACACAAACTATTTCAAAAATAGCTTACAGCTTTTGCTAAGTCTGCAATATGCTAGAATTTACTGAACCTTAATTATTGTTACATTTTCAAGTAATAACCTCTGGTATTTAATAGCATCTTCACAAAATATCTGTGTGTAAATGGATCTTGCTATGTAAACTGTGTAACACCAATGTTGCACACTTCAGGATAGATTTGCTCCAGAAGTTACTGCAAAAATAGAATAATCTGCATTGGATTGATGTACTCTATCAAAAAAAAACATGTAAGAATGCATTATGGAAAGAAAGCACTTAATGACAGAGGTAGGCATGGTCTGGGCAGAAGTAGACATCCTATGAGTCTACTGACCATGAGTGGTGCCTGCCATTTTGCATACACACTTGCCTGCATTCATTTTGTTGTCTTTCATGCTCATCTCTGCATTTCTTCTTTTACTTACTCTTTTCTAAAACTTTTTGTATTTATTTAATGTTTTTAATTACTTTGAGAGAGAGATAGAGCACAAGCAGGGGAGGGCAGAAAGAGAGGGAGGCAGAATCGGAAGCAGGCTCCAGGCTCTGAGCCGTCAGCACAGAGCCCCATGTGGAGCTTGACCTCATGAGCCGCGAGATCATGACCTGAGCCGAAGTTGGACGCTCAACCGACTGAGCCACCCAGGTGCCCCTATTTCCTCTTTTCTATATATTTCAATTTTTTCTTGTCTTTTTATCCTCTCCCGTAATTTATTTTAGGTTCATGGAGGTTTCCATAGCCTTGTTCAAATGGAGGAGAACGAGAGAATCTGGTTCTAATTGTAATTCCTTATATTGACTCACTTTATCTCCTGTGAAACATTGATATGTTTCTCTGATACTAAAGAGGTAAACACACAATGGAAGGGAACCTTAGTACCATTAGCCTGCAATGTTATCTTTTAGCCGTATGTAGGTGGTAAAAGGAGAATACTGCCCTTGGAGTTGATGACATTAAATGGATTGGGTCAGGAGTCTGAAAGCCCTGGGTTCAAATCTAACTCTATTACTAATCAGCTCTTTGCTATTGGGCTGACCTAAAACTTACTGTGTTTTAGTGAGAATTAAATAAGATAATGTATTTCAAGTACTTAGCATTGAGCTTAGCGTACAGGAAAAAAAAAAACTTTTTAGCTTGGCATGCAGAAAAAAAAAAGTTTTAGGATGTGGAATAGACAATTGTTTAGGACTCCATTAATTAAGTTGACTCCACCAAGTGTTACTGGGGGTTACTTTGCCTCCATAAGATTAAAATACCTTTCCAGTTAGTGTGAAAAATCCAGTGCTTTCCCACCAATGACCATGAATACCTGAGAAGCATTTGGTCATGGCTGCCTATGGCTCCAGTCTCCTGCTTCTGCCAAATTATTTGTTAAGGGATTCCCTCACTTTCCCATGAATTTGTCCATGTTCCGTGCCACTTCGATTCTGATATGTCACTCAGAGATTTTCTTTAACTTCCATCTACACTCAAAAATTACTCATAAAAGATATATGTGTCTGCGTAGAAAACCTGAATTTCAGGCAGAGGGATTTACATTATAGATAGACACATTAAGTTACAAATTAAATGTTGAATATTTCTGATTTTGAAAATGCCTTGGCCATTTATGAAAAGTGGGCTTTAGTTAAAATGATGGTGAATAATAATACCTAAACCTCCAGGTTGTTATAAGGGTTAAATGAGATAAACCATAACAGAACACTTAAAACAATGCCTGGCAAGAAGTGGTGAGCTGCTTTTACTCTCCCTCTCACTATTACTGTTATCTGGCCTGCCATCATGTGACTTGGTCCTCCTCTGTCTTTGTCCCTTCTCTTTCTCCTGTCAACCACATTCTTGTTTGTTGTCTTGGCAGCTGCTGCCCTTGAGCTCTGGCATTCATCCAAGGTATTTATGAAAACATTTCCCAAACAGAGACAGTTCCCTTTCTAAGAAGAATTCTGCTGCCAGCTGTTAAGATAAAACTTTTTTTTTTTGTCTTTGTTTCTTTACCCTACTACTTACATATTTCAAGCTTATAAATTTATTTAAGAAGGCAAGTTCCAGGTGTGCCTGGGTGGCTCAGTCTGCTGAGCATCTGATTCTTGACTTCAGCTCAGGTCATGATCCTAGGGTCATTTTCAAGTCCCTAGTGGAGTCTGCTTAAGATTCTCTCCCTCTCATAGCACCTGGGTAGCTCAGTCTGTTGGGCGTCTGACTTCAGCTCAGGTCATGATCTCGAGGTTGGTGGGTTCAAGCCCTGCGTTGGGCTCTGTGCTGAAAGCTCAGAGCCTGGAGCCTGCTTCAGATTCTGTGTCTCCCTCTGTCTCCCCTCCTCGACTCACGCTCTGTCTTGCTCTGTCTCTTAAAAATAAATGTTAAAAAAAAAAAAAGATTCTCTCCCTGTCTCTGTCTCCCTCTGCCCCCCTCCCCCCACATGTTCTCTCTCTCTCTTTCTTTAAAAAAAAAAAAAAAAAAAAAAAAAAAGGCAAGTTCCAGATATATCCCAGATTCAGATCACATTCATCTTCCTGTCCTAAATGATCTATACCTACTAACTCCATAGTTTACTTGTTGACCAAAGAGTGTGTTTCTTATCTTTGTTACAGGAACATATACTCCTTGATGGCAAGGCTGTGTCTAACACATTTTGGTTTGACACAGAGACTTGAATGCAGATGGATGTAATAAATAATAACTGAGTGACTTTCTCCCTTTGCCCACCATCATGTTATGTGCGGTTGACAGCTTTCCTTGTCTTGTCTCCTGTATGACCTTCAGGATCAGGTGATTTCTGGCCAAGAAACAAAAGCAGAGTCATTTTCATTCCTCAATGAATTCACAGGAAAACTCATGATAAACCATGTACAGCTCCAAGAGGAGACATTGGAGAAAAATCAAGCCATGTCCATCAAGAGTCACACTTCTGATGGCTCACATTGATGCTGTTATCAAGGTCACTAGTATTTTCCCCTATCAAGCTGAAAAACTGCCACTATATTGGGACTATTGGGCACATTTTATTGGGAAAATAATTTTTTCCTTATACTTCTGCACTAAGAGATTGGTTCAGTAATAAATATGGAAGAATTTTCGTTTGAAAAAAATAGCTGATTAAATAGTCTGCACAATACATATATTTAGTGCCAAGGAAGCAAAGTATTTTTTTTTTTTAAAGAATTTTAAAGAGCCAGCAATCTTGTTAAGGTAGTGTGGAAAGTTGTAATGCATTCGCTCCCTCACAGAGGGATGGAAGAGGTGATAATGGTTACACGAGAGACAACCTGTCTGCCCCAGCTGAGCCCACCGGGCAGAGGAGCATTCTGGGAACGCCTCACCACCGCTCGCTGCGTGGCTCCCAGCATCGCAAGTGCTGAAGACACCTGCTGTGGGAGCAGGTGGTGTGGAAGGTTTGCCAGTGGGGGGGTGGGGGGGGGAGGGGGTGTGTGTGTGCGTGCGTGCACGAGTCTGCCTGTGTGGGTGTGCGTGTGGGTGTGCTTATCTGTACCGGATATGCACTGCGCAGCCACAGGGGGCTGGACGTGTGTTGAGGAGGCGGGGTGGGGGGCGGGGCTTCTCATCCTTGTGTCTAGCTGGGCCATTGTCGACAGCTTTGGATGCATTTGGCTTCCTAAATGATCTTAGAGGTATTCCACTAGCCTTGGGCATAATACGGTTTAGGACATTTTGTATGAAAGAGGACGTTTATGTAAGTCTCAGAACTCAAAAATCAATTTTCACCATCTGCAGAACCCACGGATTTGACATCTGTTCTGCCTTTCCTGATGTGGCCTGATAACTGAGCTGGTCCTGTGTTTCACCTCTCTTGGAAGGAAGGAGGAAAATGAACGATATTTATTAGCTTAATAAGCTATAACTTGTTAGTGGCTGTGGAAGACCAACATCTCTGGGCTACGGCAAGGACAGCTTCACTCCCTGAGCCCTTAGCCCTGCCTCTGCTGAGGTCATCGGCTCCGTTATTTACACGAGAGCTAAGACAACTGTTCCCTTTAGAACTGGCTAGAAAAACTGTGCGAATGAGGGGCAAGTGATTGGTGTGGTGATTAGTTAGACAGAAGTAGAGTTATAAACAGTGCTAATGAAGAGGACAAAGAGAGAAAAAGGAAGGAAGGGAGGGAGGGAGGGAGGGAGGGAGGGAGGGAGGGAAGAAAAGGAAGAACAGGAAGGAAAGAAGAGAAAGCAGTGGGTTGTGTGGGAGATTCTAGCCTACTAGGGATTTATTCACTGTTCACCACAGAAGGAGTAGGGCCTGGGAATGAAGAGGGCCACTTCTTGTTATGGCATTGATTCTCCAAGGGAAGTTGTGGAATATTATTTTCTGAAGGTCTTTAGATTTTTGGAAACTTTCAGGCTTTATTTCCGAGATCTATGTTTTGTTATCTCTGACAAGACAGTGTGGTTTCTAGTCTCCTGGCTACAGCACACGAAAGATTTTCTCCCAACCCCCCTAACCACTCCCTGCTCAGGTGGTTTGGCCTAATAGAGGCAGCTGTTTGCCCTACTTGCTTCTGAAGCATTGCTAAGAGTGCTTGGATAGCTGTGGAAACAAAACTTTTAGATTTTATTTGAAAAACAACAGGAATACAATAACATAAAAATCATTTATCTAATCTTTTTAATGTCATGGCATAAAGTGGCTAAATTCCCCCTCCCTCTGCTTGCACACATGCACACGCACATGTGCGCGCGCACACACACGCACATACATTTAATCCCATCCTCCTGGGAAAATTTTACCCTCTGTTACGTTTCTGGCTTGTCCTTTCTAACTTGTTCCTAAGGAGACAAAGTGATATATGCAGATATATGCAAGTATTTCTTGCCACAAAATGGAATAGCTCTAGGTATATTTTTTTGCAGTTTTTTTTCATTTCATACATTTCATACATCATGGATTTGTTTTCAAGGCACAGTGTGCAAGTCTGCTTCTTTCTTTCCAGTGCTATACAGAGTCCCTTTCACATAGGTACCATCATTTATTGAATCAGGCCCCTATTAATAGCATTTATATTGTTTCCAACTTTCTGTTATAAGGTATCCAGCAACAAATGTCTTTTTAAAAGCAAGTTTTAATTTTAGAGCATTTATCTATATTTCTATATTTTATGAATGAGTTTAGTTGTGCAAAGCTATCATTCTTGAAAGCTGATCGAGACAAGAATCATGAAGACCAAAATTCTGCATTTCCTCCTGAAAAATGTGGGATGGATTAGACAGAGTGAGATAGTGATACCAATAAGTCTGGTATATGTAATTAACTTGCTGTAGCCATATGTCTTGGTCTGCTTAGGGCTATAGAAAAGTAAGGATCTTTTATTATACTCTTATCAGTTTTAAGATCATTTGAACACAGTCCTGCTTCAAGGTAGGATAAAGAAGGAGATAATATGTAAGATTACAATCAGTGTGATATTCTATTCTATTCTAATTTGTTGAATACTTGGAATAATCTAATTATGTAGTAGTATTCTCTAATAATGATATATTGCTTTGTACCTCAAGTCTAAGTCAGTTGGACCCGACTTCTGTAAGCCAGTGTTTCTGAGCCACTTCCCCCAGAGCTTGCCCTGTTTAGAAATCTATTTAAGATAAGTTTACTTAATAAAAATTTATCCATCCACTGTGTACTAAGAACCTATTTATAAAAGAAAAATACAAAATATATATTTCACAAAATTTCTGCCCTTCAGAATCTTACTGTTGTAAGCAATCAGAAAATTTTCATATTAATGGACACATATGAAAGGTTGAATGAATAAATATAAATGACAATTCTAGAAATTTCATAGAACACCATGTGATAAAATGCTAAGTGAAGCAGTGCGTTTAATGAAGAAATGAAGAAATTGAGCCAACTTAACCTTGAAGTTTCATTATTAAAATGATTTAACATTGTCAAAACTACAACTTACAAATTTATACTGTTTTTATGGACATTGTCTTATTTCACCCTCAAAATTGATGTAGAGTGAGAAAGGACTGCTAGGCTCTGATTAAGTGATGTGGTTGTGAATAAGTCATGCATGCTTCCAGCGTTCGGGAAGAGTTCATGAAGGCCATGCTTATACAACAGCCTTCCTGGAGCAGAGAGTATATATTGAAAGACAACTCTGTGTTGATTTGGAAAGAGGAGTGGGTAAGGTCTATGTAAGGGGCATGAGAGACCAGGACCAAGGGAGCTTTGGGGTGGTGGTGGTTGGGGATGGGAGCATGCCCCAAACAGTGGGAGAATGTCAGGGTCTGGCCATTGTGGGCCAAGTCTCTAAAGGGTTTTGACTAAAACTTCAAAAGGTAAGTCTCAGCTCTCACTATTTACACTGGTTTAAAGAGGCATGGGCTTGGGGAAGCCTGGACATCAGAGTTCTGGGTACCTTCCCATCCTGGAGATGGAGGTTGAGCAGCCCCTCCAACCTTCTGGTGCTTCCTAAATCTCAGGACATGAAGGGCACAGGGTGACTTCCAAGGAATGCTTTCTTTATTCCCTTTGCCTCCCACAAGTGTTAGATTTAACTTCACTAGGAAAATGTGATGTGAAAAAATTTTAAAACGTGATCTTTTTGTATCAAAACATTTTTAAACAACATAGTAAAGTTGCTATACTAAATGAAAATGACATGTCTTCTTTTGTTCATTTTTTCATTCACTCTCTGCTCCCACAATCCACATTCATTGAACATGTATAGAAGACATTGTGCTGAGAACAAAAAATGGGTGGAAAGTAACTTTGGCCTTCTGTGGCAGTTCCTGACTATGCTCACAGCATACTATGTTATAGTTGGAATATTTTTGGTAGAAAACAATCATTAGGGTATGAACCCCATCACATGCACTCTTCATAACCTCAAACAGTGGGTTCAGTTTAATTTTGCACCTGTGTGCCTCAAAGGAGAAAGTAATGCCCAAGCATTTTGTTAAAAAAGCCAAACTGTTCTTTTTCTTTCAATCACCATGTGCTCACCATGAAGGTTAACAGCCTACAGAAAAACCCAGTGCTAAAGTTATTGAATTTTATAATTTTATTCCAATAACAAGTTTTCACTAAGCAGGAAGGAGGCATGTGGCATTTGGTAGGATAAGTCATTTCAAGACTTCTAGTCAAAGGATTTTTATTTCATTATTAACAACATCAGATTTTCTCTGAAAGCATTCTTTTGGAAAGACCATGTTGAACCTCAGAATGTATTTTAAGTGCCTTAATTGCCATAATAAAAAAAGATAAACACTGTGCCTGTTTTCATAAATTTCAATGTCCATTTTATGGTTTTGCTGCCCAACCAAGTCTAAAGGGAAAAAATGAGCACTAGAACTTTTGGTATAGTTCATCTAAAATTTGTTTTGGTGTTTTGCTTTCTTAACAGGGCTATAGTTACCATTTAGGACTGGGCAAATGCAGCAACACTGACCTTGGCAAAAACTTTTTTTTAAGAAGTTGAGAATTTTGGAACATTTTCAAAACATTACACTAAGGAATCTTTAATTGGTAGCAGTAAGGTTTTGTTTAAGCTTAGCCATTTGATATTTTATGTTTATCTGAAAAAAAACTGCCTAGTGTGTGGCTGCCAAAGAGCATTAAATGCACACAATAAGTTAAATTTGTGATTCAGTATGCCATCTTGAAACAAAATGGCAACCTGGGAGAATTTTCAAGTCAATGTAACATTTTATGGGTTTCTGAAAATATTTAATGTGAGTTATTATAGAGTCTATTTTATTTTTATTGTTTATTTATTTTAAAATGTTTTATCTTTTTTTTTTTTTTTTTTTTTTTTGAGGTCGAGAGAGAGAGGGCCAAGTGAACAAGAGGCAGAGAGAGAGAAGCGGGGCTCACCCGAAGCAGGGCTCGCATTTTACCTGAAGCAGGGCATGAGCTCATCTCAGGTGGGCCTCTAGCTCACGAACCATGAGATCATGACCTGAGCCGAAGTTAGATGCTTAATGACTGAGCCACCCATATGCCCCTAGAGTCTTCTGTTTTAGACTGGTGTACTAATCAAACTGTAATGGAAAGTCTAAGTCTAAAGCTTTTCTACTTAGTTTATTTTAAATCAAATGGATTTAAAATTTGTTGGTGGATATTCATAAATTGGAAGAACTTAAATTAAACATTAAAAATCCTCTTTAGAATAGAATGGAACGCCTTTCTAAAGAGTTGTGTTTTGCTCATGTTTAATCCAATTTCAAAGCCTCCTGTCTTCTTATCAAGCTGTGCTGCACAGATACAGGCCATAGGCAGATCTTGGCTATAGTTGATGGCATTATCACAAGTGTAGACTATCATGGCTTTCCTAGAGGCCCTAATAATGAGACACTGAATCTAATTCTAACCTTATGGTACCTCATTTGTCAAATCAGGGCAATCTAATCAGAGTCGGAGAGAAAGATGTGTTGATAAATCTCTGATGAAGCTCGCTCAGAAGGTCCTTCCCTCTCCCTGCTCCTGCAAGCTGATTCTGAACCTTAAATGGTTTCTCTGCATGTCTTAATGATCTGTTTTTTCTCTTTCCTCTTTCTCCCCTAAATTATTGTTATCAATAAAACAATTAATATGCACTTCTGATCCAGTAGAGTGATTTAAGTTACATAAATATAATTGAGTTTTCTTATAATTAAAAAGGATTAAAAAGCCCCAACAACCAGATAAGTCAAAATTCTATTGTATTCAATCTGGTTTTTTGTTTTTATTTAGTCAAATTTGTTTGTTAATATATAGATTCAATCGTAAGGATGGGTAAATAGTTTCTGTTTTCTAAGTGCTTAAAATAATATTGATCTAAAAATACAATTGAGTATGTAGATATAAGTATATGTGTGTATGTATAGTGAGAGAAGGAGATAGAGGAGGGGAGAAGGAGAGGAAGGAAGGGAGAGAGAGGGGAGAGAAAGGGAGAGGGATGAAGAGGTAGAGAGAGAGAGACAGAGAGAGAGATTGAACCTTTGGTTTGGTGAGGGAGTAGCGTTTGAAGGTCACAGGTGAAATTATGCATCATTCAATGGAATATTTGCAAATGTAAATAATTTCTAGGCCATGTCTGCTCTTGAGTACACAGATACATTTTGAAGTTTTTAATTTCATTTTTCTTCTCTGTTCCTCTGTATTTTCCTCTTTATTAGTTTGAAAGTTACACTTGTAGTGGTTACCTTAGATACTTTGAAGGACAAATTTAACCTAATACAATCTAATGTTAATAATTAGGCAATCAAATAATCCTTCCAAACAATAAAGGATTTTAAAATGCCTTAGCATTGATCGCCACACCTTTTGGAATAACATACTATTGTTATCCAGTAAATAGATACCTATGTGTGGGCATTCTTTAAAAAAAAAGAAAAGAAAAGAAATTGGTACAGATTGGTTGAGGTTCAACAGATGTAAATTTTTATAAACAATTTATAAACTAGTTAATAATGGAAGTGTACAAGAATTTTTAGCCCTAAGGCATCCATATTTTGTAACCATTCCATCATGTGAGAACATATTTATGTCCTGACTCGAGTCTTGGCTCACAGGCTCCTGTGAACATACTCAGAATTCATTACTTTTATCAGTGAAGAGTTGCCTATAAAACAAACAGGAGAATCTTGGTGACAGCACATGATAAACCTGGTAGGATACATGGCAGATAATAAGCAGATTCACACAGAAGCTTCCTGGTTTTCATAGATATTGCCTCAGAAACGTATATTATTTAATGGCTTTAGCTACAGTACATATCAGGTTACTGAATAGCACTCATACCTTAAAAAGGTACAACATTGGGGCGCCTGGGTGGCGCAGTCGGTTAAGCGTCCGACTTCAGCCAGGTCACGATCTCACGGTCCGTGAGTTCGAGCCCCGCGTCAGGCTCTGGGCTGATGGCTCAGAGCCTGGAGCCTGTTTCCGATTCTGTGTCTCCCTCTCTCTCTGCCCCTCCCCCGTTCATGCTCTGTCTCTCTCTGTCCCCAAAATAAATAAACGTTGAAAAAAAAAAAAGGTACAACACAATTTTGGCCTTATGGAAACATACAATATGCTAAAAGCACCTTCAGTCCTAGGTTTTCTGGCGGGGGGGGTGGGGGGTAGTGGGTGGTTATTTAGCACACCATCTGTTCCATCTTATATATATATTTTTTTAATTTTTTTTTCAACGTTTTTTATTTATTTTTGGGACAGAGAGAGACAGAGCATGAACAGGGGAGGGGCAGAGAGAGAGTGGGAGCCACAGAATCGGAAACAGGCTCCAGGCTCCGAGCCATCAGCCCAGAGCCTGACGCGGGGCTCGAACTCCCGGACCGCGAGATCGTGACCTGGCCGAAGTCGGACGCCTAACCGACTGCGCCACCCAGGCGCCCCTGTTCCATCTTATATTTATGTAATGCTTAATCTCCAGGGCATTTTTGTTTATAGACAGGTGAAGAACAGGCAATATGAGAGAAAAATTGGTGGGACGGTCATGGCAAACAAGAGAAAAATGAAAATGGTAAGAATTGAAAGATTGGTAAACAGTATATCATCTGTGACTTATTTATTCTTTGTAATCCTATTTATTTATTTTATTTTTTTTTAATTTTTTTTAACGTTTTATTTATTTTTGAGACAGAGACAGAGCATGAACGGGGGAGGGGCAGAGAGAGAGGGAGACACAGAATCGGAAGCAGGCTCCAGGCTCTGAGCCACCAGCCCAGAGCCCGACGCGGGGCTCGAACTCAAGGACTGCGAGATCGTGACCTGAGCTGAAGTCGGCCGCTTAACCGACTGAGCCACCCAGGCGCCCCATGTAATCCTATTTATAAATCAATTATAATATTATTTAAAAAACAATAATATTAATAAAAGTAGTACTTTGGCATCAAAACATCTCTTCGGAATTGTGTCCTTTTTGGTGGTATATCACTGAGGTACCACACAGAGGTCCCATTACTGTCCATATTATAGGGGAACTAGATTCCAGTGGCATAAAGTTGTCCCTGAGGCCAATGGAGTGAAATTAGACTTCAAGTAAATCTTGAAGGAGTCCAATAAACAAACCCCTCCCTTATCACTTCAAATTAGGAATCCAGTTGGAAAATAAGTTACAGCAGAGAAACTAATGAAAGTTATTACTAACACAGTTGATAAGGGGATGTGGCTTTAGGTGTATGGCTAACAGGGCTTGCTAATTTTTGACTCCAGGATTAATAAGAATTAAATACCCAGTCACAGGAATGCTGGACCCCCTCAGGCTTTCCCTCCAGTGGCTGAGCCCCCTGGGGCCACCTGGAGAAGAGTGGAAGAGCTTCCCAGGAGAAGGGAAAAGCCTGAAGCACTCTTTGCTCAAATTCATAGGTCAGGAAAATGGCTCCTCTGCTCAGGTTCCTCCCATGATTTTCCATCCTGGGGAGACAAGTGGACATCTCCTCCTCTCTGACAAAATATCTTCTTGTTTCCCTACTAGCATTAAGTTTGTCCCCAGCATCCTACCAACCTGTTCCTTTGCTCTTTCCTTTGCTCTCTTTCCCTTCCTGGGATGAAGGGGGTAGTTTTACACTGTATTGATCATGGTTAGCCAACAAACATTTTTTTCTGCATTTTATCCTCATAACTTAGTTCAATTATGTATCACAGTCTTGGAGATATAACATTAACAGTATACCCATTTAAGATGCGAAAATGGGAACATGCATTTTACCTATTTTGAGATCTATATATGAAATGACACAAATCGTAATGATCTATATTCAAGAAAGAAAAATTCTCTTTGTACATTGGTTGAAAACATGGAATGTGTGAATGCCTAAGGAACATTACATTTGTTAAAACTATAGAATAAGTTTATTTATATACAGAACCTAGAAATTTGTTTTCCTAGTAGCAATAGCTAGATAGAAGCAATTGATTGGCTATCTATTTGGGTAATTTTTTCTTTTCTAAATCTGCTTGAATTCTGTTTGATGTAAAGTAGTTTCTTGGTTGCCTTGGTTCCTTTGTTATAATCTAACTATGAATTGAGTGTTACAATTTTACAGTTTTCTCTTTGATTCTTCTTAAATACTTCAGGGAAAACCATAGCCGGTTGTTGGCCACATTCTTCAAAGAAAAACAAGTTCTAAGCCAAAATACATAGCAGATGTAAAGCGCTGCTAAGTTCCCCACCTAATCCTTCACTAGAAATGATATTTGTAACACTAGGCAGCACACTGAGTTATTGATGCAGTGCTGAGTGACAGAGAGTTCCTTGTGGCCTGTGCAAACCTGGCAATTAGGGTCTTACAGATACTTCTATTAACATTTTTTTACATCTAGATGAGAAAATGCAATTTCCTGCAAAGAAAAACATGTCCATGGATGATGTGGGGAAAGAAAAAGAAACAGAAAATATGGACCTATAATTTGGTAAAATGAAACATTAAATGTCACCTGCAGGACAAATAATGACACACTTAGAGTATTATTATATGCAAAGTGACTAAATAAATACATACACCAACGTGAAAATATGTGTCAGTGAAATGTAAGCAGTTTTTCAAAAGCTGTTTGTATGCATTATCAAAAATGACAAATTGATCGTTTTCTATCTGCCCATTCTTTCTAAACCTCACCTCCCAGGGCCTTTGTCTTCCATGTGAAGTGTAGGACCTGTGTGAAGAAAAGAATGAAATTTGTGGCTTGGTTTGCAAGGTGGAGTCATCTAAACTCTTGGAGGAGAAAGGTATTCTTTCAACAGTAACTTAATTTTTAAGAGAACAATTTCAGGACTTTACCAACTTCTACCCAAAACATTCTTTAGATCTAGTATAACTCTCTTGCCATAACATACTGTTGTAACTTAGTCTTCCCTCAGTTAAGATACAGGGCTGACCATTTATAGTTCTTTCCATTTTGTAGAGAAAAATTTTATCAGAATGCGAGTTTTATTACGGTCCTGACTTTGCTTTGTTTATTGTGCTATTTATTCCACCTAAAACTATCTGGAACTTAGAAGGCCAACAACAAGTGTTCAATAAACGAATGGATGAATTATCTCCTCCAGGGTAACAATATTCTTTAAGGTTTTTCCAGAGATTATATTCCATCATTCCCTGCCCCCCCACACCTCAAAAAAAAGAAACATTTCATGTTTCTTCTGAATCCTGTCCAGTTTGGTTCAACTGGGCACAGATTTTTAGACCTTAATAGCTATGTTGTCATTGTGTTAATCACCATCATCATTATTGTAATAAAAAACATGAAAACATTTATATTGTTTATAACAGTATAAACAGATGTCAATGGACACCTGCCTCCAAGGCCCTCTTGAAGAACTATAAACTGTTTTCATTCAAAGCAGATTATATTATGCTCACAAGTTAAAATCACTTTAGTTTCAAATTTGGTGAGAAAGGAAATCTAAGAAAAGGGATGCTATTTTTTACTGTTGCAAAATATTTAAAAAATTCAAAATGTTTTTGTTTGGCAGTTACTAGTGAAAAGTCAAAATCTGAGCTTCCATCAGAAAAGGAGGCAGATTTACAGAAATTCTGTACTTAGGAAATACCTGGATGGCCTTAACTGATCTTCATGTGTGTTGTTGTTTTCGTAACTTTGCCAGGCTTTTATTTTTGGCAGGACAAAGAGATGGCTAATTTTTTGTCCCTATCTCCCTTTTCACCTCAGATGGAATAATTGAGTGATGTTAACTCTATGTAAGATCTTTCCCTGATTCTCTCTCTGGGAAACTTTCCCAAGTACCACGTTGCCTGTTATAGAACACGTATCTAGGGGGAAGGGAGTGGTTTCCCAGAAGACCTATGTGCAAAATCCTATCAAATCCTAAACCTCATCAGGTCAAGCAAGGAATTGGAGAGGCTCTCACTTCTCTGTCACTTTAACAATGTACATGATCAGATTGATAGCAAATACTGAGAATCAAAATAACACATTACTTATTATTAACTATAGTTCTTAAATATTTTCTATATAGCCTTAGAATCTTATTTCTTATAAGGATATAAGTAAAAACAAGTTTTTATTTAGAGATAGAAGGTATAATTATCTCCTAGAATTATTCCAGAGACTATCCTACATCATAATGTTATAATAAGTAGTGGGTATAACCAGATGCTTTTCCTTTGGGTTCAAAACATTATTTGCCATTGTGTTCAATTAATAACATATCAGTCATACACTCAGGGCGGGATTTGAAAATTATAATCTTCCTGTCTTGCCTTATTATTTCTGAGAGATTGCTCAAAGAAGACAGGCTTTACACAACGTTTCCTAAATAAAACCAATCTTGGTGTTAAGGTCTTCACTAATTATCATCAGAATGAACCAGGATATCAAGAGAATCAGTAGAATAGAATTGAGAATCCAGAATGATCCTTTACATTTACGTTCACTTGATTTTTTTTTTTAATTTTTTTTCAACGTTTATTTATTTTTTGGGGGACAGAGAGAGACAGCATGAACGGGCGAGGGGCAGAGAGAGAGGGAGACACAGAATCGGAAACAGGCTCCAGGCTCTGAGCCATCAGCCCAGAGCCTGACGCGGGGCTCGAACTCACGGACCGCGAGATCGTGACCTGGCTGAAGTCGGACGCTCAACCGACTGCGCCACCCAGGCGCCCCTACATTCACTTGATTTTTGATAGAGATGTCAAGACAATGAAATGGGGAAGGAATAATCTTTTCTGCAAATTGTGCTGAGACAACTAGATAAGCACATGCAAAAGAATGGAGTTGGACCTCTTCCTCACACTGCACAAAAACTAGCTCAAAATGGATCATAGCTCTAAGCACAACAGCAAAAACTATAAAATTTTTAGAAGAAAGCAGAAGATTAAATCTTTGTGATTTTGGGTTACTCAAAGCCTTCTTAGATATAACAATAGAAAGCACAAGGGGCAAAAGAAAAAAAAATTGAACTTCATCAATTTTCAAAACTTTTGTGCTTCAAAGAGAACTGTTAAGCAAATGAAAAGACAAACCATAGAATGGAAAAGATATTTGTAAATCATCTATCTGATAAGGAACTTGTGTCTAGACTATATAAAGAACTCCTACAACTCAAAACAACACAAAACACAACAAAACAAAACAAGCAAAATCATCAAGGACAAACAACCCAATTAAAAAATGCAAAGAATCTGAATTGAGATTTCCCCAGACATGATATATAAATAGCAAATAAGCACTTGAAAAGATGCTTACTATGAATAGTCGTTAAGAAAATACACATCGAAATCACAATGAGATGTCATTTCACACTCATGAGGATTGTGATAATAAAAAAGACAGACATTTATAGTAAGTGTTGACAAAGATGTGGGGAAATTGGAACCTTTTACATTGCTGGTAGGAATGCAAAATGGTATAGTGACTTGGAAAAGAGTTTGGCGGTTCCTCAAAAAGTTAAACATAAAGTTATTTATGACCCAGCAATTTAGTTCACTCCTAAGTATATGCCCAATAGAAATGAAAACATAGATCCACACAAAAATGTGTGCACAAATATTACAGCAGCATTATTCATAATAGCTCAAAAGTGTAAAAAAAAAAAAACAAACAGATGCCCATCAGCTGATGGATATTTGGATTTTTCTCCCCTTTTGGCTACAATATAGATGAACCTAAGAACATTATAGGAGGTGGAAGAAGCCAGTCGCAAAGAACTCATATTGCATGATTCCATTTCTATGGACGTGCATATATATGTCTAAAACAGGCAAATCTATAAATACAGAATGTAGATTAGTTGTTATCTAGGGCTGAAGGGATTAAGGGGAAATGAGAAGTGACTGCTAATGGGTAAGGTTCCTTTTATGGATTCATGGTGTTACATAACTCTGTGAATGAGCTAAGAACCACTGGATTGTAGGCTTTAAAAGAGTAAAGCTTTTATATTTTATATAAATTATATCTTAACACAACTGTTATTAAAAATAGATACCTGAGGAATGTCATGCAGTTTAGTAGGTAGAGTATTTATATGAAGTAAAAGCATACCAAACCGCTCCTCGTGGGTGCTGCGTCTAGGGAAGGAGCAACTTCTCACGTAGAGCGATGCAGTGCTAAGTGGAAATGTTCAGGCTTTGCAGCTGGATTGTCTGAATCGGAATCCTGCTATGACCTCTGATGAAGTCGTAAGTTCTTGGGGAAATGATTCCCTCTGTGGCTCAGCTTCCTCATTCATAAAATGGGAGTAACAATGTTCCTGTGTTATAGAGCTGTTATGATGATTGAATGAGTTAGATGCTTTAATCGTGCCTGGCATATCGTGAATCATAATAGATGCTGTATAAGTGTTTGTTATTATGATATAGTCTACAAGATTCAAACCTCTGGTCTGATGAAATTCCAGCTTTTTCTGCTTCCAACTTAGTGAATAAATACATGAAAAAAGGAGCCCAAGTTTGAGTGAGGAAAAATAGATTTCCCAGGGACAAATTTCAGACAGATAATAACAAAACAAGATACAGAGGAAGAATAAAATAACATCTGCATTTGCCTCCTCATGATCCAGTTCTTTATGAAGGAAAAATGGAAAGGGTGAAAGAGTGTTAGAGGTAGAGTTATTAGCCAGTGATGGGAAGAGTAAAGTAGATGAGGGGCATCTTGAGGGTCAGGGCATCAATTAGAAGGGATTATGGGGGTGCGCCTGGGTGGCTCAGTCGATTGAGTGTCCGACTCTTGATTCTCACTCAGGTCATGATCTCATGGTACATGGGATTGAGCCCCGTGTCAGGCTCCGTGCTGACAGCATGGAGTCTGCTTGGGATTCTCTCTCTCCCTTTCTCTCTGCCCTTCCCCGGCTCATGCTCTCTCTCTCAAAAAAAAAAAAAAAGCAACAAAAAAAAAAAAAAAAAAAAAAAAAAAGAGGAAGGATCATGGGGGAAAGACTGAACAAGATGATTAATGTTCTTGGGTTAGCAAGGTCAGTAGGCCAGGATTCTCACATGGGGTAAATTAGTTGATTGGTGATATAGAGATAATAAGCCTAGTCTCAAGAAAGGTTTTGTTAGTACTAGGAGGATCCATGTCAAGATTTAGGCCTTTTCCAATGGCTAAATTATTTTGAAATATCTCATTTGACCCTAGAAATCTTTCAATAGCAATTTCTGATATTCTGATGGACATTTATCCTTCAAACCTGAAGAAACAATTTTAGACTTTAAAAAAATTCATTGGGTCTAGTAATTGATATATTTGCTAATTTGGCAGATTCATGTTCTCATTATTTATATATGCATGGAGGAGAGTGATTCATCTTCCAGGTTAAACATGAGGTATATGACTCACATTTAACAAATATCAAATGACTGTGAACTGGCCAGGTTATTGCTTCTTACTGTTTTGCAGGATTTCTAATATTGTGGGGATTATTTTAAGGCCATTTTCTAACTTGGCCTTGATGGTCACAGTCAGTTGCTCAGTTATTCAGTCATAACTCAAGCCAAAAGCCCATGTTGGAATGACCTCTGTGCCACTTGACTTCCCTTCTATCACCATCAGAGAGGGAACTGAGGAGTAAATAAAGATTTTAAATATATAAGATGAAAGACGTAGCAAAACGTGCAGGTCTATTCTAGAGTAAGATGGCAAAAGGGTATTCTAGAAATCATCTGTAATTAAATCTTGTCAAAGGGAGATTTGAAAGAAGTTCAGGTTCATCTGGGTTTCAACTGACATTAGACAGGGGAAGCACTACAGTCTGAGGTCCTCTTGGATGTGTCCCTTACGTCCCCTTCTGGACCCCAAGTCCATTTGGGTTGTTTGGGAGGTTTGGATGATTTTAAGGGATTGTGAAAGCTGGATACCATTATGTTTAATTGTCATACATATTGTATATAGGCGTTGGTGTTTCCAAATATAAGGAAAACACACTTCCAACAGAGAAGGATGGTGTAAGTGGAAAGAATATTGAACTGAGCACGTTAACTGCCGTTAACTGACTTCATGGCTTTACCTAAGTTATTTTTCTGAGGTTTTGTTTTTTTTTCCCCCCAAATAAGATAGGGAAGCCTAGGAGGTTACAGGGGGGAGGAACAGGTGGGTAGGCTAAATTGTTGAGGTTCATTCCATTACTAAGATACTATGGTTGCTTCTGGAACTTCTTTGAAGTGGATCTATTGTTCTTTTGTAGCAGTGGGGGTGGAGTGTTGCTATTTTCCTTTAGGAAAGTACATTAGGGTCAGAGAGTAGCTGATTGTATTGTCAACTCTCACTGGGGCTCTGAGGTTGACCTTTGAGTAACTAGTAGACAAGTCTAGTCCTGTCTTCCTCCCTGGCCTCCCTTCAGAGTATAATTTAGATATTAGGCTGCTTTATTGAAATTATGTTTCTAAGTTCCTCCTAAGAAAAGATAGGCAGGAGATTAAAAAATGAAAGCTTTTTTTTTTTCAATATATGAAGTTTCTTGTCAAATTGGTTTCCATAAAAATGAAAGCTTTATAGCATGCAAAGTTTACTAAGGCAAATCAAGGCTTCATATCTAGTTCAAAAGAGTGACTCTCAAAGTGTTGTCCCTGGACAGCAGTATCAGCATCACATGGGAACATATGAGAAATGCAAATTCTCAGGCCCTACCCCCAGAGGACCCACCATACCAGAAATTCTGGATGAGGCCCACACAATCTGTGTTTTCAATAGTCCTGCAGGGGATTTTGCTGCAGGTCACAGTTTGAGAGTCACTGCCTTAATGTTGATGTACCTAACAGGTGGGAAGATTTTCTGGATTGTTTGGAGACTGGACAGGTAATATCTTCTTAAAGTGGAACTTGAGGAATTTCTAGGTGCACAGAACAGCTTGAATGAGGCCATGAAGCCATGAATGAGGCCATGAAGCCTCATTCGAAGCACAAGGATTTGCATTCTATTCCTGGGTGGCGGGGGGTGGGGGGGGGGGGCCGGCGGGCACAGTCACTGTCTGATAAGCAGTGTGGACAGGGTTCAGGCTAAGACCTAGGTCCACAGAAAGCCGTGGTCTTTCCCATTCCCAAATCCTTTCTGCTTAGGAAAAAGTGTGATTGTTGGAGTTGGGGAAAGAGCATGGATTCAAGTCCCATCTCTGACTGGCCCTTATCTAGCTGTGAGAACTTTGGGTAAGTCCTTCTTTCCTCTGAGCCTCAGTTTCTTCATCTTTGGAATTAATACCTCTTGTAAAGTATCGTATGGTTTATATGCCTCACAGATAGTAGGCACTCAATAAACACTAGTTCTCTTGCTCCCTGGGTACCTAGGGCTGATCCCCAGTTGGTACAGAATGGGACTGGCCTCAGTCATTCTGACTGATGGATGCCCATGCTGTACTAGTTGTTAATTATTGCACACATCAGCCCTGCTTGAAGAAACGTAAGCACGTTTTTTTGGGTGCCTGGGTGGCTGAGTCAGTTGAGTGGTTGACTCTTGATTTCAGCTCAGGTCATGATCCCAGGGTTGTGGGATTGAGCCCACGTTGAGCGTGGAGCCTGCTTAAGATTCTCTCTGTCTGTCTCTCCCTCTTCCCCTCTCCCCTGCTTGTGTGTGATGTCAAAAACACAAAACAAAACAAAACGATGTAACCACATTTTCTTAAAGGACAGATGTAGATTGTCTTACAAGCACAAACCTGGGGTAAGTGTAAAGTGTATTTACCAGATGAAAAAGCATATTAATACTTAAATTGTTGACAAAATACATCACAAATTCTTTTTTTTTTTTTTTTGGTCGAATTTAAATTTTGGAAAGAAGGCTATTTCACAGTGAAAGATCTTTTATTTCCCTGTCCATATTTATTTTTATTTAAAACAATTTTAATGCCAGTATAGTTAACATACAATGTTATATCAGTTTCAGGTGTACAATATAATGATTCAACAATTCTATACAGGAAGATCTTTCCTTGAAATCACCACTGGAACCCTTGTCAGGAAGTTAGATGAAATGCCAATGCCATCATGCATTCTAAGAAGACTGGCCATGCCTAGGTCTGGGGATACTTCCAAGCAGCTGTTGAGCCCAGAATTGACTCACAGTCCCAAATAGGTGCTGGAGATGGGTGCTATGCTGCCTCTCAGAGAGTCACGTGCCACATGGTTACTCTGAAGTGCCCTCACCCCCTTGAAAGGCCCGAGATGTGTGTTGGGGAGCCTTTCAAGGTCCTGAAATCTAGGGTTCATAAGATATTTTTCAGTAGGGTATTGGTACACTAATAGTTTGCATTTGCCACCTTCATAACTTTCTCAAACATAAAGCCCACTGTAAAAATCTGTGATTTTCATCCTTAGTTCTAGAGAGTGAGTTTTAAAAGATCCCTGTTGCTCTGCCCATCAAAATTTCCTTTAAAAGCTTCAATTCTACAGCCACTTATGTGTTCCATGCAGATTATTTACCTTAATGCCTTTTCAACAGATGTGGAGAGATATCTAAACAGGCGGCTATCACACAGTCCTGGTGCACTTTTACATTAGGATCAGGGTCCTAATGGATCAGGGTCAGTTCAATGCTTGTTAAATTAAACCTTAAAATAACATAAGAGAAACAAATTACCTACGACCCCATTTCCTCTGAGGAATCAGGTTTCAACCTTCCCTTAATTTCTGTAAATGTGGGCCTTTTGGAAGGCACTCACTTTTAGGGGCATGGCTCATCTACTAGTGGAGACTGTATTCCTTATCTAATTTGTGTTTCCTTCATGATCACATAGCTTGGTTTTCAGACTTGACTCTATTTATTCCAACTGTATTTTATTTCTCTTTTCTTAATTTTTTTTTTTTTACATTTTGTTTTTTTTTTGAGAGATAGACAGAGACAGAGCATGGGTGGGGAGGAGCAGGGAGAGGGAGACGCAGAATCTGAAGCAGGCTCCAGGCTCTGAACTGTCAGCAGAGAGCCCCACGTGGGGCTCGGACTAACGAACCCGTGAGATCATGACCTAAGCCAAAGTTGGACGCTTAACCAACTGAGCCACCCAGGCGCCCTTGTATTTTATTTCTCTTTAAGGCATTTATTTATTATATGTTTTTAGACATTTATGTTTTAATATTTAAAACATTGCATTCCAAATTCCATCAGCTCACAGTTCTCAAATGCTTATTTCAAAAGACATAGAGGATGAACTCTCTTCTTTGAAGAAAATCATACATACTATTTAGGAAGGCAGGGCACGCCCAGATGAAATAACAAAAGAAAAATATTTTAAAGCAATAAATTGACAGGTGCTAAAGAATAATTTGCACAAATGAACAAAGTTCAAGAGGAACTGACTAGAAAAATGAACAAAACCAGGCAGTGTATTCAAAAAGACATGTGGGAGGCAGTGAAATTTATTTTGGGTGTTGATAAAGACAAGTTTGGATTAGAGACTAAAATTGTGAGGGGACATGTTAGACAAAGTGGATAATTAACTTCTGTGAAGGGGAAGGAAAGTAAGCTTTTATTTCAGACAGTTGTGGAACCATAAAAACAATTAGCTCGTTTCCTCTTATACTGAAAGACTTATGGCAAACAGGGAAACACATATAGCAAACAATCCATTGCATCTATGGTTCACTTCCTTCTTCTAATTTATTGAAAATTCCACCTACATTTTAAAATATGGATTCCCCCAAATGTTCTAATATTGACTGTTTCAAATTTGTTTTTCCCCCCAAATTTTACTTGCTATAGTATCTTTCATCTAATTCGTTTATACAATTTTGGCTTTGTATTCTTACATTACATGAAATAATTGTAGACCAGGCAAAGTTTGTACTAACTAAATGACTCCCTATCTACCATCTGTTGTGTCTTCTCCTAAGTGGAACAAACTTGCTTCTGAAGAAATTTACTATAGTCACAAACTGCTCTTTATGGCCATTTTAGAGATAAAATTTCATAAACTCAAGTGAGCACTGATGTTTTGTAAGTGCCATCAGGTCAGTGACGGGGAATGGACACCCACAACTCCCTGTGTGCTCTAAAGCGGGGGCATCATTTTTCTGCTTCTTGTTGACTCTGAGAAATGGCTGGATTAAAGCAGTGAAATATTTCAATGATGCAGGGCAAAGGTGACTTCCTGTTTTGTTTTAAGGTTTCTTTCTCTTCTCAATGAAAGCTGTGTTTTCTGACATTCTACAATCCTTTTGCTGGGTTAAAGGGCAGGGTGCAGGGCCTCAATAGGTCATTCCATTTACAATATGCCCTGAGAAGGCAGAGGGGGAGAGGAAGGAAAAGATGTGGCTCATTAGTGACAGAGAAGACCAGGAGGGGATCTGGTTTCTATTTTCTTCTCTAGATTGAGCTAATTTGGATGGGAAGGGTTTTATTGTTATCATCATCATGATTATTATTACCTGTGTGGTGTAACTTTCCTACACATTTCTTTCAAGTGTTAGGTGAAATCCGTGGTGACAAGAGTTGAATAATAAATGCCATTTTATTTTAGTGAGTAAAATCAGAAAACAGAACAAAACAAAAACCAGATACTTCAAAGCAGGTAGTTTTTCACTCTTCACCTTAAGAAGCAAAACTCCAAAGTTCTAATTCTGCAGGGCAAAGAAAAAAATGCTTTTTAAAAAACCTGTTTCTTGCTTCTGGTGGCCTACTTGTATTATGTACAGATTTCTTTCCTTTTTATGAAAGGCTGCCCCCCCTCCCCCGCCCACCACTTTGTTATTCATAATGCAGACTTCTGTAGTCCTGAACTCTGGGTGATAAACCTTCACCACTGCATGCAGGGGGCTGTGTTTTCTGTGACTTGGACATTTAAAGTGACACTGCTGAAGTCCTCCCTCCTGAAGTCTGACTTTGTGCAGAGCTGGTGATGCGCAGAGGTAAAGCGGTAGTTTGCCTGAAGAGCTGTCTCCAGGGAGTGAGGGTGCTTGGGTGGGCTCCCAAGTGGGGAACTTGGTACTCCTCCGTCAGGGATTGGGGTGGGCTTTCAGCGAGGGTCTGGGGGCTTTTCTTTGGAGCCAGCGTGGGGATGGGAAAGAGGTGCACGTCTCAAGTCAGCGCTGTGTTGCGTTACGGCATCCTGGCTGCTTCTCGAGGCTTCCCTCCCCTCTGCCTCCAACCGGCAGACCTTGTCTTTCCCCCCACCCCCACCCCCACCGCCGCTCCCATCCCAGGAAGAGGAGCTGGCATTGGAGGGCTGGGACTGCACCGAGGGGTTGGCGGTAGGGGGTGGGGGCGGGGCTGCCTCTCTGGCCCGGAGGTGGGAAAGTGGAGCGCAGCGGGGCCGAGGCACAGACCTCTCGCGTCGAGGCTCCTCCGGCTGGTCTTTCCTGCCTGCGGCGGTCGCTGCTGCAGCAGCGTCAACTCCCACCAAGAACTGGATCTTTTTGCTCAGCCTACAAGAACTGAAACTCTTACAGCACCCTCCTCCCCCATTAGGAGTCTTTTCCCTCTGGTTTCCCCTCCCCCGCCCCAGCCCCTCCTTCCCCGGTTGGAGAATTTCATGCTTCTGTTAGCACCTTTTCATAATCCAGGGGACGTGACAGTCCAGAGCTCCAACTGCCTCAGCTGAATTTTACTTTTGATTTTATTTCTCCCTCGCTTCCTCTTGTTTTCCTCTAATCTGATTCATCTGCGAATCTGACGCTTCTGCCAGAGGGAGCGAGGAATAAATAGATGCTGCTGCCCCAGAAGGCTTAGACGTCGAGAAAGAACAGCCAGAGAGGCAGGGGCGGCGGCGGCCGGAGGTCGGCGGAGCTCGTGGGACCCCATTGGGGGAATTTGATCCAAGGAAAGAAACTGAGATCGTCGGGGGAGGAGAAGCTCCAGATCATTGTGTCCACTTCCAGGGGGGAAGAGGGGACCGCGAAGCGGGCCTGTCGGCGTCTTCGGCACTGCTGAACCCTGCCCCGTCCTGCCGGGATCATGGTCTGCGGCAGTCCAGGAGGGATGCTGCTGCTGCGGGCCGGGCTGCTCGCCCTGGCTGCGCTCTGTCTGCTCTGGGTGCCCGGAGCACGAGCTGCAGCCTGCGAGCCCGTGCGCATCCCCCTGTGCAAGTCCCTGCCCTGGAACATGACCAAGATGCCCAACCACCTGCACCACAGCACCCAGGCTAACGCCATCCTGGCCATTGAGCAGTTCGAAGGTCTGCTGGGCACCCAGTGCAGCCCGGATCTGCTCTTCTTCCTCTGTGCCATGTATGCGCCCATCTGCACCATTGACTTCCAGCACGAGCCCATCAAGCCCTGCAAGTCTGTGTGCGAGCGGGCCCGGCAGGGCTGCGAGCCCATCCTCATCAAGTACCGCCACTCGTGGCCCGAGAGTCTGGCCTGCGAGGAGCTGCCTGTTTATGACCGTGGCGTGTGCATCTCTCCCGAGGCCATCGTTACCGCGGACGGAGCGGGTGAGTCCGGCTCTGGCCCAGCCTCCGTCCCGACCTCTTGCTACCCCACTTCTCGGAGTTTTTGTTACTCGCCTTTTTTTTTTTTTTTTTTTTTCTTGGGGTCGCTTCTCTTCATCACTCCTCTCTGGAGCACCACTTCTTTCTTCTCTCTTCCAGACTGATGCACTCCATTCCGATAGGCTATCCGTCTTTCTAAAACTTGCAGTTCATTCCACTCCCCGTCACACTTGTGCTCAACAGTGACCCTGCGCTTTCCGTGCTTTCCATGTCTAAGTAACCACATCTTGCATAGTGATGCTCTTTTTTTACTTTCTTAATTTGTTTACAGTCACTGAACTTTCTTGCCGGATTCTCTTGCATTCTCAATCACGCATTTTCCGTATTTTTCCTGTTGTAGCTGCTTGTCAAGATTGTATGGTGAAAACAGAAAAACTGAAGCACCATTTTCTTCTAATCATTAAAAATGCCTAGATAATTTCAGTAATCTTACTCCAACCCACAGATGTTAGTGATATGTGTTTGCTCAAAGTCCAATTTGAGCAATTACCTTCACCTTAAATTTCTTCGTCCTTTCAATGAGATAAATTGTTCTTCCATTCCAGACTGAAACAGCTGTGAAACATTGCTATGCACTGCTAATTAGCTTCTGTGACTTGCTCCCAGCCACAGAGCTGGCGAAGTGAATTGCTGGGCTCTTTTCACATTCCCACATGCCTTCAAGTCCTTTTGTAAGTGACATATGGATGAAAGGAGTTATATTTAAGGTGTGCTATCATCATATGCTCACGTAATGTTACTTTTAATCTCACCCCTTGCCCTACTGTTTGTTATGCCCTGCAAATATGTCTTTAATACCTTATTTCATGCCCTTTGTGCTGTGTGTGCACCAACCACACATTCATTTTCATCTTTCCCTACTGTAAAGCTTGATTGTAGTTCTGCATTAATGGAATCAACCACAAGTTGTTTTCTCACTAGTATTTGGTCTAATTAGGACAGTCATAACTCTGAAGACCCCAGCTAAACCTGGTTCATTATGGTTCATTTAATTCTCACTTAATAGCACTCCTACCAATTACCCCTCAACTCAAATTTCACCCTTCATAGAATTTCATATTTGTTATGGTCTGTTCTCTTTCATACCTTCCCCAGATGAACTCTGTTATTAAATGTGCTGACTCGATTGCCTCCTCTGTTCATTTCCTGGGCATCAAATTTTTCCTCCTGCCACTTGACCTGCTCAGCCTAAGCTCATGCCCATAGTCCATCTCTAGGTAACAGTTCTTGGCTGTCAGAGAATTGATTTGGAAAAATTGTTTTCTGTGCACATTGGCATGATTACCATAAAATGAGTGGAGAGGCAGAGAGTACAAATAGCTGTAAAACCAAAACTGAACAGAAAGATTCCAGAAGCTTTTCCATGGTCCCCTCACTTAATTACTCTTTGAATATACCTATTAAGTCGTCTTGGTTTTAATCAAGAACGAATAACTGGCTGTATAATGTAAGCAGAAAGAAATGTATTTCTTCTTAATCTTTGGGCTCAAAGAACACTCTTGAGTCACAGTCTGTGCAGCTTCTGGAAGAGCTTGGTCAGTTGCTGCCCTGGTTTGCCAGACACTTAGAATCTGTTAAATACTGGTGCTTTGCTCGGGCCAATGACCTGGAATGAGGTGGCTTTGGTTCACTCTGAAATGCTTTCCTCCCGTTAAAGGAAAAGACTTGCTCTGAAACCTCTCTTCGAGATGGACCTCAAATGAGAGAGGTTTGGCAAGATGAACAGCTTTCAAACGCTGTGGTCAATATGGATGGGAAGCAGCTTCCTTAAGTGTCCCTGAATTACCTATCGTTGGGGACCAAATGCAGAACAACTGCCTCATTGAAGCTCTCAAATAGGACATGCATGGAAACAATTTGTCACTAAGTGGGACATGATTTCCGAGCTGCTTTCAAAGGCCATAATAGCTGCTTTGTTGACAGCATCCTTGCTGGAAAAATAGGTAGGGGTAGGCGGCAGTAGGAGCCATATTTTTGTGATGGTCTCCCTTTTCCCTCCCTTTACCACAACCTTCAGTGTGAGTCCTTGGCCCTGGTGGCAGGTGGGAGCCTCAGGGGAAGTGGGGATGGGGAATGGAGAGGTGGATTCTAACCTGAAGGGTCCCCTGGCTTCCAAGGCCAGCTTGCTGAAAATTTCATTCCCTATCCTGGGTCAAACTGTTGGACACCTGGAATTACTTAGTAACTACCATATGTGGCCAGTTTAATTTACGATGCAATATACTGCTTGGTTCAGGGGGATAGGATAGTCCTTGAAGCAGCTTTTTTTCTTCCTCTAGGTATAAACAGAATCACTTACGTTTTATGACTAGAATCCAGCCGAATACAAAAATGAGGTCTCCCCGAATAAAAGATGCCACCCTTCACATTCCTTCAATGCCAAGAGGATTTGCAAGTCCTACCATTTTCACATGGGTCTCTTCCCTCCTAGCACAGTAGGATTCCACAAACAAGTTTAGGCCCATTTACGTGCTGAAATGGGGCAGTGCTTCCAACTACTTTTTGCTTTTGAAATACTAGGGGCCAGCATATGTTAAAAAAAAAAAAAAATCCTATCCTGACCCTTACCAACAAATTCACATTAAATGTATTCTTTTTCCACATTGTATATTTACTATGGAGTTGTGGCTTCATGCACAACTGCTTTATCGGAGGATTCATTTCTGCCAGTTAAGACCTCTAGTCCTGTCTTCAGTATTGTATGGCGAGTAAAGAGTGTGGGTAGGAGTCCAGCAGGCCAGGTGTTGAATCTGGACTCTGCTTCCTATCAAGTGTTAGTGCAGGGAAATTATATAACCTCTCTGGTTTAAAGTTTTCTGATCTGTATCATGGCAACAGCACTGCCTACATCCCACAGGCATGGTGAAGATGAAGTTAAAGATCATGGTACCTGGGACATCGTCCCTAACAGATTGGTGCTGCTGCTATTGCTTTTTCGCCATGGTTATCATTGTGGTATCAAAATGATGTTTTCTTTTTTGAAACGGTAGGCTGGTCAATGCAGATACAGCCTAGAATTTTTATCACCTCAGCTCTGGAAAACAAGCTCCACACGGGGACCCAACTGGACAAGCAGATCTTACTTCTGAACACACAAGCTTAATATTTCATTTTACATAAATTAACCTGGACCTCAGGATCAAGAACAAATCCCTTTGGGAGCAACAGGAAGAGAGAATGAGTCTGATGGATGTCTGTTAATTATAAATAGTTGATCTTGGATGTGTAGAGATCAAGAATTTAAGAAAACTTATGTGTGATATTTCCCAGCTATTTATTCAGTACCCATGGTTCACCATGCCAAGGGTTTTATAATCAATCCTCAGTCATCGCTGGTTTCTGCGGTAGTGTTAGCTCGTCACCTCAGTTCTTGCTCAACACATTTCGCCAGGTCCTCTCTTGCTGCCGGGACCATGCCAGCTTTCACATGCATGTACTGCTGTTTAGTCCTATCTCTGCTCTCTGAGAAACAGGCAGCCTTTTCTTCAGCCCTGCTCTACAAATATTTGAGGGGCCAAATACCAAGAAGGAAAAATTATTGAGTGTGATAGGAGGAAAATGGAATGGAAAGAAGAAATGGAAATTTTAGATTAAGACTGGAGAGAACACAGTTTTAAAGATTTTTAAAAAAAATTTTATTTAGAGAGAGACAGCATGAGCAGGGAAGGGGCAGAGAGAGAGAGAGAGAGAGAGAGAGAGAGAGAGAGAGAAAGAGAAAGAGAGAAAGAGTCCCAGGCAGGCTCCATGCTGCCAGCTGCGGAGCCTGACACGGGGCTTGAACTCACGAACTGTGAGATTGTGACCTGAGATGAAACCAAGATTCAGACGCTTAACCGCCTGAGCCACCCAGACACCCCTAAAGATGCCTCATTACATAAAATACTGCAAGGCATTCTGGGTGGGGTAGGGAAGAGACGATCTCAGAGTTACGGTATTTCATCACAGCTAACCTAATTATTTGTGGTAATAAAATCTTATGTAGCCCCCAAATCTTAATGATTCATTTTTTAAAATTTCATTCCTACCAGACTTCCAAATAGTTGTTGCTATAAATAGCAAAACTGACTTAAGTTCTATTTGGCCTTTCTCTTTCTGCTAGGTGTATAGAAAGAAGAGACCTACAGTTTTGAATAATTAAGAATTGGTTATATTTCTGCAATTGCACAGTTTTAGAGCTCTAGACCCTTAGTTGGTATTCCACCTTTGCCATTAATGTTAGACCTTGAGCAAGTCATTCAAGATTGACATTGTGAATAGAGAAGAATAAGAGAACTATTCATGTGAAGTGATCGATGAATGGCAAAGCACAATGTAAGTGTTTAATAACAACGTGATTGAGGAAAGGACATGTCCTCTCAGGGATTGTTAGCAGCAACCAGAATAAGAACTAATAACACTAGCATGTTTCATCTGCTGTTTTAAGTGTGTTATGCATTTCAATTTACTGTAATAACTACCTGGTGGGTACTATTATTCCCATTTTGAAGAAAAGGAAGCTGAGGCATATAAGTGACTTGTGCAAGGTCATAAAGCTATTAAGAGAGAGAAGATTCAAACCAGAAATCATTCTCCAATACACTTGCTGTCTTAAGAAGAAAGAGGTGATTCATAACTTTTGAGAGAATCTGTGTCTTTTGACTGTCAGATTGCAGTTAATGGATCAAGTTTTGTCCATTGTATTTCGAAAGCTCACTTATATATAGCTTAAGAGAATAAAAGACAGCTCTGGACGGGGATTCCAAGAGATAAGAGATAACGACTTCACTACACTTTTGAGATAAGAGTACATTCCAGATTCTCACATCTAATCCCGAGCCCTTCAATCTCATCATGCCACAAAGTGAACTCCTCCTTTCCTTCCCCTCATCTGCCTATTCTTTTTGAGTATTTTTTTATATGGTTACGAGGCACCAGCATACCCATGCTCCAGGCCTGGGAGTCATCCTTGATTCTACCCTATTCTTTACCGCCCCCCTTCCCC
>NW_024412395.1:63072252-63228117 GCF_014898765.1 Herpailurus yagouaroundi | reverse complement strand
TGCTTGAGAAATGGGTATTAAGTGTTATGGATCTACTCTGAATCCAGTTTCCTTCCCTCCTTCTCTGATGCTGCTCTCTTAGTTTGGGTCTCCACATGTGTCACATGGATTATGGCCACGGGGTAATAATCGGCTTGCTTACTTCCAGTATTGTCCCTCCATATTCCAACAGGGTGGTCTTTCTGAAATGTCAATCTGTTGCTTAAAATCCTTTGGTGTCTGTCTCTAGCCTTTGTGACTTCATCCCTTCCTACCTCTCTGGCTTCATTTCTCTCTGCTCACAACTTTCTCTATTTTAGCCACACTGGAAGACTTGCAGGTCCCTTGGTGAGTACTGCAATTTCTTTCCATATTTCTTACACACGTGATTTTCTATGTGGAACGCACCCCCCACCCAACCCTCCCCAGCTCCTTTAGGACTCTTCTTCTGGAAACTTCTATGACCCCTACTAGAAATTCTTGGGGCATACAACCTAATAATGCCTGCTATTTTAACTTAGGATGATATTGTTGGAATTCCTAAGTTTAACTTTATGAAAACAATTTTTTTGGATTATTTAGGACCAGATAACTTTTTTCTCTTATAATTCTACCAATTGACTTCTAAGCACTTTTAAAAATGAAGAAACATTTTTCTGTAAGAATGAGAGTAGTGAAACCACTTTCCTAGATTCAACTATATCAAAGGGTTGTTTTTTTTCCAAGAGATTTTTTTTCATTTTTCTTTCAACCTTATTTTACATGTGGTTTAATATAATTTCTTCATTTACAGAAAGATCATTTTGGTATAGGTCATATATGTATTATGATTATTGGAATTATTCAGAAATAAAACCATTGATTGGCATGTTACTTTAACACTTGGATACATTTATCATGAATAAAGTCTTTGCATAGAATAAAAGTCATTAAATTAATAGTATATGACTAAGTCAAACCTCATGTTTTAGAATCAAGTATTTGTTGCCTGCCTATTTGATGGTTACTGTCTTTCCTTGTACAGAGCTTTTTAAATACCAGACGATGATTACTAAACCTGAGAATGTAATTGATTAATAGTAATTTTGAGTACTATTGTCCTAACATGGTATTAACCACTCCTTTTAAAATTTATTCATGATATATCCTATGAAGAAAAAGGACAGAAGAAGAATGTTATTTTCTGTTAGGATAAACAGATATTGAAGTTATTTAACATAACGTATTAATACAAATCTAAAACTTATATAAAAGTGCTGAGTTGAAGTAGCAATAAGAATGGATAGCTGGGGCGCCTGGGTGGCGCAGTTGGTTAAGCGTCCGACTTCAGCCAGGTCACGATCTCGCGGTCCGTGGGTTCGAGCCCCGTGTCAGGCTCTGGGCTGATGGCTCAGAGCCTGGAGCCTGTTTCCGATTCTGTGTCTCCCTCTCTCTCTGCCCCTCCCCCGTTCATGCTCTGTCTCTCTCTGTCCCCCCAAAAATAAATAAACGTTGAAAAAAAAATTAAAAAAAAAAAAAAAAAAAGAATGGATAGCTAAGTTCAGCAAGTCTCAGCAGGGTGTTTTGCTGAGGCACTCTTATTCACTAGAGGCAGCTTTTTTATTCTTTTTCCTTTTTTTAAAATATTTATTTATTTTTGAGAGGTGGGTTGGGAGGGACAGAGAGAGAGAGAGACAGAGACAGAGAGAGAATCCCAAGCAGGCTCTGCACTGTCAGTACAAAGCCTGACACAGGGCTCAAACTCACAAACTGTGAGATCATGACCTGAGCCTAAATCAAGAGTCAGACCTTAACTGACTGAGCCACCCAGGCTCCCCTAGAGGCTGCTTTCTTAACTAGAACACCGAATAACTTTATATAATTACTATTTATCATTCATCATTACCATTTTCTTGGATTATGGGATCATGAAAAGAGTCTTTGACAATTTCCAATTATTACCACGTCTATTAATTGCACTGGTCCCTGCATGGTATGCTTTCTTTCTGCTGAAGAACTGTTTACAGGGGCGCCTGGGTGGCGCAGTCGGTTAAGCGTCCGACTTCAGCCAGGTCACGGTCTCGCGGTCCGTGAGTTCGAGCCCCGCGACAGGCTCTGGGCTGATGGCTCGGAGCCTGGAGCCTGTTTCCGATTCTGTGTCTCCCTCTCTCTCTGCCCCTCCCCCGTTCATGCTCTGTCTCTCTCTGTCCCAAAAATAACTAAAAAACGTTGAAAAAAAAAAAAAAAGAACGGTTTACAGGTAACAAAGGGGATGAGAATGTTTTCTGAATGTTTTCTTTAGGCACCAAGAATTTAAATATATGCTAGTAATGTGTGATGCATCTATTTATTGAAGAGATGTGTTGGCTTCTTTTAGTCATCAAGACCCAAGTGTTGGGTGAATGCCTAATATGTGCATGGACTTCATGGTGTCAGAAATTGCGTGAGACTCAAAAACTTACTAAATCCTGAAATTTTATGCACAATTAAGGAGAACTCAAAAGAGCATATCCTCTTTCAGTCACACAAAATAGATCTTGTCCTTATTTGACTTATAAGTAATAGAGTGCCAAGCTCATGGCACTAATAAGAATCCACTTCCTTGAGACATGACTGAATTAGATTTAATTAAATTGATGACTGAATTAGATTTTTATATGGGAATTCTCAAAATAATAATGAATGAATTATTATTCTTTATTTTATCACTTTCAGATTTTCCTATGGATTCTAGTAATGGAAACTGTAGAGGGGCCAGTGGTGAGTACATCACTATCTTCCTAGTTTTCATTTGTAGTCAAATTAGTCTTTGTAACCTAGATACTCAAGTCTTATCTGGGGACATCTGTACACTGTGTTTTTGTTTTTAATATTTATTATTATTGAGAGGGAGGAAAAGAGTGGGGGAGGGGCAGAGAGAGAGGGAGAGAGGGGGATAGAAGATCTGAAGCGGGCTCTGTGCTGACAGCAGAGAGCCCGATGTGGGGCTTGAACTCATGAATTGTGAGATCATGACCTCAGCTGAAGTTGGACACTTAACCAACTGAACCACCCAGGCACCACCCTGTACCCTAAGTTTTAACAGTAAACGTGGAGACCTGGGTGGCTCAGTTGGTTAAACGTCCATCCAGCTCTTGATTTCAGCTCACAGTTTGTGAGATTGAGCCCCACATTGGGCTCTGCACTTACGGCGTGGAGCCTACTTGGAATTTTCTCCCTTCCTCTCTCTGCTCCTCCCCACTTGCCTGTGAGTGCTCTCACCCTCCCTCTTTCAAAAATAAATAAATAAAAATAAAACATTTAAAAAGTAAACTTAATTATTTATATTTTATTTTAAAAATGAACATATGATAAAATTGACCTTTTGGCCACTAAAAATTGTGTGGATTTTATGAGTTCTATGAATTTTAATGCACATATAGACTTGTGTAAACACTACCACAGTCGAGACACAGAACAGTTGTATCACCTCAAAAGAAACTTCCTCATACTATCTCTTTGTAATTACAAGCTTCTCCCACCCTTAACCACTGGTGATCACTGATCTATTCTCCACTATAGCTTTGTAGTTTTGAGATGATCATATAAATGGAATGGTAGAGTATGTAACCTTTTGAGATTGGCTTATTTCACTTATCATAATGCCTTTGAGATTCATCCAAGTTGTTACTGCATGTAGCAATCGTTGATTCTTTTTAATTCCCAAATATTTTATTACTTGAGTCTATTACCATTTGTTTATCCATTCGTGCCTTGAAGGATAATTGGGCTGTTTCAAGTTTTTGTAAGTCATGGGTAGATCTACTATAAACATTTGTGTACAAGTTTTTGTATAAACCTAAGTTTTCATTTCTCTAGGGTAAATATCTGGGAATAAAATTACTGGGGTTAGATAGTAAGGGTATGTTTAACTTTGTAAAAAAAAGCTGCCGAACTGTTTCCAAAAATGGCTGTTCAATTTTGCACTAGTGGTGTGTAAGTGTTCCCCTTGCTGTGCATCCTCTCTGAAATGTGTTTTTTTCAGTTTTTTATTTTTTAAATCTTAGCCGTTTTAATAGGTGTGTAGTGATAGCACATACCTATTCCAGAAGTGATATATTCTGAATATAAAGTACCATCTTTTGGTTTCATTGATTTTTTTCTCTATTTATTTGCAACTTTATTGATTTCTACTCCTCAGTATTTCCTTCCTTTGCTTGTTTAAGATTTACTTTGCTGTCTGTTTTTCCCGTAAGGTAGAAGCTTAGGTTATGATTTGAGACCTTTATTCTTGTCTAGTATAGTAATTTGATGCTAAGAATGGCTTTATTTGCATCTCACAAAGTTTGATAGGTTTTATTTTAATATTCTTTACTTTAAAATAGTTTATAATTTCCCTTGAGGCTACATATTTGACTTATGAATTATTTAGGATTGTGCTGTTAAATTTGCTGCCGTTTGGAGATTTTTCTCTTTGCTTTATGTTATTCTAATTCTACTATAGAGAATACACTTTGTATAATTTTGATTCTTTTAAATTTGTTAGGGTTTATTCTATGACCCAGGATATGATTTGGTGAATGTTTTGTTTACACTTGGTGAAAAAAAATATACATATATATTCTGCAATTGTTGGGAGGATTGTCCTTTAAATGTCAATTAGATTAGTTAATACTGTTGTTTAGGACTTTTATAGTCTTGGCTGTTTTCTGTCTACTAGATCTATTGATCATTGTGAGATGAATAAATCTCCAAATATCACAGATGTTTCTATTTCTCTTTCAGTTCTGTTTTTTTCATGTACAGGTATTCTGAAACTGTTATTTGGTGCATTCACAGTATTTTTGTAATTTTTGTTTATTTATTTTGAGAGAGAACAAGAGAGAGAGAGCAGGGGAAGGACAGAGAGAAACGGAGAGAGATATTCCCAAGCAGGCTCTGCACTGACAGTGCAGACATGGAGCTCGAACTCATGAACCATGAGGTCATGACTTGAGCTGAAATCAAGAGTTGGACACTGGGGGCTCCTGGGTGGCTCAGTTGGTTGGGCTTCTGACTTTGGCTCAGGTCATGATCTCAGGTCATGAGTTCGAGCCCCGCGTCGGGCTCTGTGCTGAGAGCTCAGAGCCTGGAGCCTGTTTCATATTTTGTGTCTCCCTCTCTCTCTGACCTTCCCCCATTCATGCTCTGTCTCTCTCTGTCTCAAAAATGAATAAACATTAAAAAAATTTTTTTTAAAAGAGTTGGACACTCAATTGACTTAGCCACCCACCCGCCCCCACAATTAGTGTTTTTATGTCTTATTGGAGAATTGACCCTTCATAATGTAATGTCGCTCTTTATCTCTGGTAGTTTTCTCTGCTTTAAAATCTATTTTCTTTGATATTAATATAGCCACTTCAATTTTCCTTTTTATCAGTATTTACAAGGTGTATCTTTACCCTTTTACTTTTAACATACCTACATTATTATGTTCTAAACAAATTTCTTGTAGACCTAGTATAATTGGGTCATTTTTTTGTTGGAATTGGTTTTTTTGTTCTTTTAACCAATCTTTGTCTTTTGATTGGTGCATTGAGATATTTACATCTAACGTGGTTATTGTTATGTTTTTATTTAGATCTACCATTTTATTATTTGTTTCTGTTTGTTCCCTCTCTTTTTCATTCCTGTGTTCTATATCCTGATTCATGTTGGATTATTTGAATCTCTCTTCCTCATGCACACATGTGTATGATCTCTCTGTGTTATACATTTATCTTGTGAATATATATATATATATATATATATATATATAATGACAGTATATGTAATTGTATTTTTTCTTTAAGCCATTAAAAATGTTTTAAACAACTCAGGAGGAGAATAGGGGTGCCTAGGTGGCTCAGTTGGTTGAGCATCCAGCTCTGGATTTTGGCTCAGGTCATGATTGATCCCACGGTCATGGGATCAAGCCCTGTGTTGAGCTCCACACTGGGTGTGGAGCCTGCTTAAGATTCTCTCTCTCTCTCCCCCTCTGCCCCTTTCCCCCACTCATGTCCTTGTTCTCTCTCTCTCTCTCAAAATAAAAAAAAGAAGAGAATAGCCTACTGTGTTTACATAGATGTTTCTATTTCTATTGTTTTTTTCCTTTTTTCCAGTATTCCTTCTACCTGAAGAACTTCCTTCAACATTTCTTTTAAAGCAGTTCTGGTGGCAATAAATTCTCTCAGTTTTCCTTTATCTGAAAATGTCTAGATTTCACCTTCATTCCTGAAGGGTATTTTCATTGGATATAGAATTCCTGGTTGGCAGTTCATTCAGTGTTTAAAAAAGTTATTCCACTTACTTCTGTGTTTCTCAAGGGAAATTGGTAGTCATTCAAATCATTGTTACCCTGTATATAATGTGTCAGTTTTCTCTGGTTGCTTTCAAGGCTTTTTTCTTGGTGTTTAGTTTTTAGCAGTTGGATTGTGCTATGCCTGGACATTGATTTCTTTGGTTTTAACCTGTTTAGGGTTAATGGAGTTTCTTGAGTCTATAAATTTTTGCCTTTTGTCAAATTTGGGAAGGTTTCAGCAACTATTTCTTCCAAGATTTATTTTTACAGCACATTCTCTTCTATTTCCAAATCTATGATGATGTGAATCTTAGAGCTTTTGTTATTGTCCCACAGGTCCCCGAAGATCTGCTCATTTCCCTCTCAATCTTTATAATTTCTCCTGGTCTGTCTTCAAGTTTGGTGACTTGATCATCACTATTCTTCTACTGAGCCCATCTAGTGAATTTTTTATTCCAGTTCCTGCAGTTTTCAAAGTTCAAAATTTCCACTTGGTTCTTCATTATATCTTGTATTTCTTTGTTGAGACTTTCTATCCTTCCATTCATTTCAAGGGTGTTCACTATTACTTTTTGGAGAATTTTTGTAAGAACTGCCTTGAGATTATTGTTGGATAATTTTAACATTTGTGTCACCTGATTGTTTTTCCATACAAATTGAGATTTTTCTGGTTCTTCATATGCAGAGTAATTTTTTAACTGCATCCTGGTCATTTTGATTATTTATGTTCTAAGACTTTGGTTCTCATTTAAAGTTCTATAGAGAATGTTGATTTATATTTTATTAATGTTTGTTTATTTTTTGAGAGAACAGTCAGTGGAGGGGCAGGGAGAATTTTAGGCTCTACACTGTCAGTGCAGAGCCCAAAGTGGGCCTGATCCCACAAACTGTGAGATCATGACCTGAGTTGAAATGAGAATTGGACACAGCCGACTGAGCCACCCAGGTGCCCCGATAATGTTGATGTTTTTATTTTAGCACATTGGGTTTAAGCAGCAAATTCTGACTTGTCTTCTGTAGGTTGTGATTTCAGTATCTGTTCCACTGTCAGTCTTTGAAGTGCCTTTCAGATCTATCCCATGTGCATCCTACCCAGGGGCCAGTGTGAGATCAGGGCAATGATCTATCCCACAGTTTAGTTTTCAAAGTCTACAGTATACTGTTCAGTGTCCGATTCATACATACCCAGAGGTGAATCTACCAGCTCATAAACAATTTCATGGAATTTTTTCTAAGTTCCTCTCTGTCTGTGGTCTTCTCAGCACTTTTTTAGTTCCTTTGGGGCTCCTCTTTGGTCCTTTGGCCAGAAATCTGGAGCTTTATTTATCCCACTCTGTGATGTACTTCCTGTGACTGACTCCACATCTGAGGCCAGATGGTGGAGGACAAAGCGATGGGGCTTTGCCCCAATCTCTTGACATTACACGTCCAATGAGAAAGGAAGGTTCTCCAATGTCACCAGTTTAGACTCCTGAGGGCCTCCCTTGGTGCAGCTGTTGTCAGCACTGCCCCAGGATTGCTTGAATGATGGGATACCAGAGAATGGAGTAGTAGAAGACCCTTTTCTCACTTCTTGAGTCAGAAGTAGAGGGATTCTCCTAAAGAGAATCTGTATCATGCCCACTTATAGGCTATGGGCTGTGTTGCAACTAGGCTGGAGGATACTAGAGCGGGGGAAGTTAATGAACAGTTTGAGAATATCAGTCTTCTTCCCCAATCTTTCTATTATTTACTTTTCAGAATCCTTAAGTAGTTGCTTCATGCATTCTGTAGCTGTGTTCAGTGGGAAAGACATGGTAGAATCTAGTTACTTCATCTCATCATAAAATAAGCTTTCAGATGAAGTATGCTATATGTTCAAAAACACAAATCATAAGCATGCAGCTCAGTGACTTGTAACAAAGTAAACACTGTTGTGAAACCATCACACAGATCAAGATTTATACTATTAGCAGCATTCCAGAAGTCTTCTTGTGCCTCTTCCAAATTATTACTTCCACCTTTCTTTCCCAAGATAACTGCTAGCAGAAATTCCAATACCATACATTAATTTTGTCTAATTTTGATCTTTTATGAATATATATATATATACACACACACACATATATACATATGTGTGTGTGTGTGTGTGTGTGTGTGTGTATAGTGTATGGCTTTCTTTGCTACTTATTATGCTGTGCATACCAGTACTTCTGAATTTTCGTTGCTGTGTAGAATTCTATCATATGAATATACCACACTTTATCCTAATGTTCCTGGATATTTGGGTTGTTTCTAGTTTTTGTTTCTGTGACTAATGCTACAATTGCTCTTACAAGAACATTTTAACTGCAATTAGTTATAAATACCTTTTCGATTTCACTTTCCTCTAGTAGTTTGCACTGATTTGGGTCTGTGCGTCCTGCTTTGTAAGGTGTCTTATATGTGGAAGTGGAGCATTTATTTTACTGAGTTGTAAATAACTTTGAAACATCAGTTTTCATTAGATTGCGATAGTTTTCACTGTTGATTTCCATTGAATCTTGTCAAAGTGACAAGTGTCTGACCAGAGGCAATGTCTGCCAAATGTGCCCAACAAACAACTTTTAAAAAACATAAGTGAATGAAAATGATTTATTTAGACTTATTTCATTACCTTCTTGATACAATTGAGAATGTTTTGCAGTGTCATAAAATCAGCTGGAAATTATTGGTGTCCAGCAATGTTTCTGTTTTAATGATCACGTCTACTGTTGAATTTGATCAAAACAAACCACAAAGCTCATTTGTATAGTACAACAGGTAAGTCAAAAGTTTTAGTCAAGTGCATACATGTGCTATCAGTCTGTGCAGAAGTTATGGTTATAATAATATAGCACTTAGTGTGTAAATGAAAGATATGACATCAACAACACTATAAATAATATACAAAAATAGTTCAATGTGTAAAAAAAAAAAAAAATGACCTAGAATGAATGTAGTATTCCTGGGCTTCGTGTGTACTGTTCCTCTTTTATAAATGTTTTCCTGTTTCCTGGTATAATGGGAATGATGAAAACAAACAAGCAAAACCAAGCTTATTCTGCTTGTGGAAAGATGCACTGACGTATTCACATGTTCTATAAGGAAAATACAAATTATTCATAGTCAAAATTTTATGCTTTGGAAAAATGTAGCTGCTGAGGTTGGTAAAGAAGAATATAGAGAAGATACAAAAACATTGTAACCCACATAACCCAGCTTTCAAAAGTGTCAAGCTGTTTCTGCCTGGAATTTAGAAAGGAAATTCTTTCACTCTAGTTAATTTATCCTTTGCCTGGAAGCTTAACAATTTTTTTTTTTTTTACTTGAGATAATGACTTTTTCTGAACAGCTTCCAGTTTGTGAGTGTGTTCTACTATTGCAAACCCACTGTCCTAATAAGGAGAACATCATGTCTATTTCCCATAACATGGCATATGGGGAAAAACAATTTTAGTTTTATTCCACCGAGTCATTTGGTCTGTCAAATCAACCAGAAAATTGAGGCAGGTATTCAAATGATACAATGAAAAGGTCTTTTTTTATTATTAAAATGATTCTGAAAAAAGAATTCTCCCAGTTTTCTACTTTGTGGTGGTGACTGATTTGTGAGTTTTATTTTTTTTTTGAAGTGTTTTTCTTTTTTTAAGAGAGAGTGAGCTCGCACGTGAGCAGGGGAGGGGCAGAGGAAGAGGGAGAGAGAGAATCCCAAGGAGGCTTCATGCTCAGTGTGGAGCCCGAAGCTGGGCTGGCTGTCATGACTGTGAGATCATGACCTGAGCCGAAATCAAGAGTCAGATGCTTAACCGACTGAGCCACCCAGGCGCACCTTATGAGTTTTTATTTTTGAAAAACAAAAATTTTTCCAGAGAGCAGGTATAGTTGGTAAATTCTGACACTAATGAATTACATGAGCATAACCCAGTTACTTCTCTGGTTTGTTTCTGATTATAAAGTCAGACTGTATTGACCTTGGAGTTCCCGTGTGACATATTGTTGAATTAGGGAAACATTAGCGGTATCCCCTAGTGTAAGCTGGGTACCCTACACAGGTTTGACTAATGTCTCTCTGCCCCTATTTCTGAGGTGCTTCAGAGAAATTCTTAAGTTTGAGTGGCTGCTGCTGAGTAACTAGAGATTTCTGACTGCCTGCACCTGCCAGGCCTGCCCCAGAGGGGGCGCCCTCTTTGCGGGATGGCCTGTGCCTGACTGGGGTGGTAGAGATTCATTCTCTCTCTTTCTCCAAACTTCTTTCCTCCCCTTGACTTCCTCCTAATTTGGGGAATTTAGTTTTTTGCTTTGGTGCAAATGTTTACTGACTATAGCAGCTGAATTAACTTGGGGCAACTTCTGCCATTTATTGAAAAAAAAATTAGGATAGATAAAAAGAATATTTACAATTCTATAGTTCCTTACAAGTATATGGTTTTTTTTTTTTTCATTATTTCGTGGTATTTGACACTTTGACCCATTTTTATTCCTAAGCATTTTCCTCCTTGAACTGTTACCCAAGTCATGCTAGTTCTTCCCCTGTCCCCTAGCCATGGGGATTCCCTGAGACTTTGTGCTTGGCCTCTACTGCTCTCTCCTTATAACGGTTTCTTCCCTTTGGAGTATATCCAGCAACTAGGCTTAATTATCACTCTTGTGACTCCAGTTCTTATCCCTGTCACAGGTACAGCACCATATTTCTCCTTCAATAAACACTTCTACCTAGGTTGCTTATTTGTACTTCAATTACAACCTAGTTAATAATTAAAGCTATCTTTTTATTACAGATTTCCTTCTTGTAACTTTTTTAGTATGTGGCACCATTGTTTTCCCAGGTCCCCAGCATTGAAACTTCATAGTCAGTTTATTGGTTCATCCACCCCACCGTTCATTAGAAATGTAATGGCCAGGGACGCCTGGGTGGCTCAGTCGGTTAAGAGTCTGACTCTTGATTTTGGCTCAGGTCATGATCTCTTGGTTTGTGAGACTGAGCTCCACATCGGGCTCTGTGCTCTCTCTCTCTGCCCCTCCCCACTCTTTCAAAATAAACAAATACACTTAAAAAAAAAAAAAAAAAGAAAGAAATGTAATGGCCACCTCCTTGTACCAGGCATACTGCCTGCCCAGGACATGGGGTGAGGGGGGTAAGCAGGGACTGCACCTCCCTTTTCTGTCACCTCTTTTCTATGTGCTTGGGAGGGGTAAATGATGTTCTAAAAGACTATGGAGCCCACTTTATGTTTTTGTTAATTGACCTCTTTATAGTACTTCACTGAACATAACACTTCAGATCTCATGGGAGAAAATGGGCAAATCGCATGGACTGTATTTTGTATATCCTGAATGACTCCTGGATCCATAAATGTTGTGAAGGAAAGTTTATTTAAAAATTTCCAAAGACATAAATCCTAAAGGAATAAACTAAATTTCCTTTTCTTATTAATACAGTGTTAGCCCTCTCAATCTTAAACAGTTCCCTTTTATAAAGCACAAATTACTATGAATAGGGACCTTTATTACAATTTTGAGGTTTGTTTTTTTAAGCTAAGCCGAGCAAATGTTATTTTTGCTTTTTAAAGCCTTATTATATTACCTAGGTTCACCAATCAACTACATTGCATTTTCCACATACTGCTCTTATCCAAAATAAAATCTAATATATTCTTTGCCTTATGCATATGATTGGGAAATAAATATTATTTTAAACATGTAATGAACAGCTGCTAAGTCATGGCACACTTCAGTTTATGGAAATATGAAAGGAAGGTCTCGTGAATTTTTATGTTAATGGTACTTCATTGATGTATAATTTACTTACGGTAAAATGCATAATTAAGTGTATGCCACACTGAATTTTGACAAATGTATATACCTATGTAGCTATCCCCCAGCTCAAAATAAAGAATATTTCCATCATCTCTAAGAATTCCCTTGTGCCCAGTCACCCACCTCACTGTGAGGCAAGCACAGGTGTTATTTTTATTACCATAGATTAGTGTCTGTTCTTCACATCCATGTAAATGGAATCATATAGTACACACTCTTTTGTGACTGGCTACTTTTGTTTTTGCATAATGTTTTTGATATTTATCCATTTCTGTGCATCATTTCATTCTTTTTTTGTGGAATAGTATACCCTTGTGTGAGCATAATACCAATGTGATTTCTAAATTCTATTTTTTTAAACCCACCCAACCAAATGTAATATATATAAAAGTTTCTATCTCTAGGGAAAAATTCAGCACATTTTCATCTTTAAGCTTAAACTTTTAAGTATAAACTTTAATCTTTAAATCAACTTGCAGATGATTTTTTGTTAGAAAATTGTCTCTTATCAGCTGCTCTTGAATTTGCATAAAATATCTTAAGATCTTTTTGGTGTGTTTATATATTACTATTCCTAAGAGCTAACAGTCGGTGAATGATTACTAAGTAATAGTCTCTGTGTCAAATTCCTTAAGTGAATTATTCTTTAAATTCTTAACAATAACCCTGTGAGGTAGGCAGTATTAATTTAGAAATAGGTTTTGCCCGAGGTAACTTTCTCAAGGTCATACCACTAGGAAGAAATGGAGCTGGGATTCAAATCCATGTGCCCTTAATTGTGTTGTCATATTCTCTTGCATTCTAATACTTATTAGAATGGTCACATATGTGACCATTTGATGTGTCAAATGTGTATTTGATGTGTATTATGTCATTTAATTCTCCTGGTAACTCTATAAGATATGTTTAAAAATCACCTTAGGGCATACTTATGGGCACATCTTAAAAATATAGATCTGAATCTCTAAAGAAGTTATAGTTAAGAATATAGATTTTCAAATAGTAAAAATTTATTTTTTATGTTTGTTTTAAAATTTGTGGTTTGCTCCTATGTTTCTTAAAGTGGAGAGAAGGGGACAAGTGGGCTTCAAGGGTCAAATGCCAAGATCTAAAACATATAATACATTTGGTACAAATTAAAATCATTTAAATTCTAAACTGATTAGAATGAGCAAGTCTTGAAAGAATTACAATGGAAACTACAATGCAAATAGAATTATATTTTCTTTCATCCCCATGTACTTTTTGACAATAAATCCTGCACACAGACCTAAGACGTCTTTTCCTAGAAAAAGCAGAAAGATACTAATTCCTAGATAGTGGTATTCCAAAGTCATTGGACATGAAAGGTTATAGCGGTTTTGGAATCTGGCAAGAGAAGTTAGTTACAGTCTTATGGCCCTGGATGAGACCCAACGGTAGTCAATTTCAAATAAAGGTCACGGTTAGAGAGTTGTATAACACTTAAGCATTAACTTGAACAGATTGCATCAAGTAGGGAAGGTCCACTGAGAATCACATTTCACAATTGTATCAGGTACTTGGAATTCCTTAGACTTTATGAAACCATCTGACTCTTTAAAAATACTATCATAATTATGTGTTTTCAGTGAGCCTATTTTTATGAATAAAAATTGGAATAAAGAAGGATGTGATTACTTTCCTCCCTGAACTATGTTAATAAGATGCCTTCTTGTTGAGACCACGAGGCTGTTTGTGGCTCGGGCACTGCAGTGCCCTGGGAGACATCTCTGAATTTCAAACCAGATTCTGTGGAGCTTAGGGATGTTAATTTTGCAAACTAATATTTGTATGAGAGTAATAAACTCATGTTTGTACTAGTATAATAAACAGTCGTCAGTTTCATTATCAGAGAAGTAGGAAATCGTTGATGCTAGGAGAGAGTGCCTCAGAGAACCAAGCAAGAACTTGAGGGAGAGCTGCCAAAGATGGTTTCCTGATGGATGCCCGTAGATGCTTGTGAGATGTAGGATGATGTGCTGTTCTGCAATTCGTGATGTTACATTCAGTTCTAGACATTGAGGCAAGTGAATTGTTAATATAAAAACTTACCCACATTTGAAGAATTCTTTGTCACTTACTTTGTTGCAGCCAGCTCCTTTAACTTGTTCATATATTTTTTTTTCCCCCGGATAAAAACACCAAGGCAGTTCCTTTACAACCTTTTCTTCTCAGTGGTGGAATGTAGGCTAATCAATATCTAACGGTTTTTGTGCAAAGCTCAGTAAATAATACCACTGTATTTTGCCACTGTAGAAACCAAAATTTAAAAACCTTATGCAATTGGAAGCTGAGAGAGGAAGACTCCTAGCAAAATTATTAGCAAATTAAAGAAATGATAATGGTATTACTGCCTCTGTAAAAGTCTGAGAAATCAACTGTTGATAGTTAAAAAAAAAAAAAAAAGCTGTTGCTGTCTTACTTAGGGTGCAGGTGCAAAAAACATAATAATGCAAGCAGTATATCCCTCTATGGTTTCTTTGTAATTTCCCAGTTCTTGGGGCTTTGGGGATACATATGTAGATGTGAGTAACTGAACTTGAGAAGAAGAATAATTCTCCAAATTTTTTGATCTAAGATATATTTTTCATGAATACACTTAGGTATGAATATATTTGGTTTGAGCTAGCATAAATAGGTGAAAGGAAGTTCTTCCACATTTGAGCCTTGTAGACATAAATTTCCACGTCTCTTTATTATTTTATTGAGCTACTAATTACTTCAACTAGGCAGATAATTGTTTATAGTGAAAGGGATTGGAAGCATGGCAAGGGTCACATATATGGTATGGTATTGCCACCTCCGAGGCTAGCAGATGTAAGTGCACTGTAGATGAATCAAATATAGTCCCACCAAGAATGTAACTGCTTCGCTATTAGCTATTAGGAAATGGTCTACCTATGTGCATGTAGTTGTGTATATATAGTTATGTAAATACCTACTTGAAATCTTCCTAAATCACTTTATAATAAAATTTTTAAAAAATCTCTGGGAATGTTATGGAATCCATTTGTCTATGCTTCAAGCAAAATTATATGGTAACAACATCATTGAATCATATTAGATTCAATGCAGTGATATTTGGTATAGTTTTGCCAAGAATTTTTATTAGAGTATGAGCAAATTTCTAAAGAATTCCAAATATATAGATAATTTATCTACATGCATTACGTTTGAAAAATACCTATTTTTAAATGATAGAAAAAGTACAAATCCCTTTCTGTATATGGGTGAGGATAGTTTGTAAATCAAAGACTGTATCAGTTACTTCTTCAGAAATAGTCTCATCTTAAGAATCTCTCCCTCATGAACTCTTCATAGGAATGTAAATTGGTACAGCCACTGTGAAAAATAGTATGGGGGCTTCTCAAAAAATTAAAAATAAAAGGGTGCCTGTCTGGCTCAGTCAGGATAGCATGCAACTCCTGATCTCAGGAGTGAGATCTCAATGTGAGTTCAAGCCTCACACTGGATGTAGCACTTACTTGAAAAAAGTTAAAAATAGAAACACCAGATGACCCAACATTTCCATTACTGGGTATTTACCCAAAGAAAACAAATACACTAATTTTTATAGATATATACACCCCTTTGTTTATTGCATATTTGAAAAGTATGGAACTTCTCATTTCAAATTATGTACTTAGTAAATTTCTTCCAGTAAGTATAAAAATATCGTTGAGTTAAATAGCAGTTATCCTGCCTATACATGGGGCTCATGGCCTCTCTTAAGAACTTCACTAAGTTCACTGGGTTGTAATAATACATGCTTATCTCATTGAGTTGCTTTTATTTTTTTTTTAAATTTTTTTAACGTTTATTTATTTTTGAGACAGAGAGAGACAGAGCATGAACGAGGGAGGGTCAGAGAGAGAGGGAGACACAGAATCGGAAACAGGCTCCAGGCTCTGAGCAGTCAGCACAGAGCCCGATGCGGGGCTCGAACTCACGGACCGCGAGATTGTGACCTGAGCCAAAGTCAGACGCTTAACTGACTGAGCCACTCAGGCGCCCCTTGAGTTGCTTTTAGATGCAGGAAATAGTATTTGGAAAAGTGCTATGTAATGTGTAAAGCATATATGAATGCAGGTGGTACCCCACAGGGGTAAACCAGTTGCCTGAGCATAAGCAGGAAATTGCCTTTCAGTAGGCATTGGTTCTGCTTCCATAGGCATTAAATGCCTTTTTTGGGGGATTCAGGGGTCATGATCTCTTCTTGCATGGTAGTGAACAGGGTTTCCTTAGGATTCGGGTGGTTTGTTGAAGAGTAGGAGCTTATGAGCATACTCACATTAAATAAGAGGCTAGGTAAACAGAATAAACATGAATGTAGTTCCAGGAGAAAGAGATCAAACACATAGAATTACTAAGAGCCTCCTCGCCACCAAATTTGGATCTACCTTACCAAAAATGTGAATGAACAAAAGAAAGCTCATGTTGAATTTTTGCTGACAGCTAAAATGTTGTATTTTTCAGAACGCTGCAAGTGTAAGCCTATTAGAGCTACACAGAAGACTTATTTCCGAAACAATTACAACTATGGTAAGGATAACTGCTGTGCTAAGAAAGTAGTGTGTGTGTGTGTGTGTGTGTGTGTGTGTGTGTGTGTGTGTGTGTGAGAGAGAGAGAGAGAGAGAGAGAGAGAGAGAGAGAGGGAGAGAGAGAGAATTAGAGCAGTTTAAGAATAAGGCTTAAAACCAAACAAAGACAACTTTTAAGCACATAGTCCCCTGTCCCAAACAATTGAAATGTCTGATGGGCAAAATTCTTAACCAATGCTTGATTTTGAATCATATTGGGCAGCATTGCTGGCATCTAGAACCATGTAATTAAGTAAGTACACAGCTGCATTTCAAACTAGATTGCTCTCTGAGAGGCTGAGGAGGATTTGAGCTTGAATGTTTGGGGCTGCATGGGTTTTCAGTTTTGCTTCCAAGTCAGCTTCCCTGGGGTGAACAGAGGAGCACTTTGATGCATAAGGGATGGATGGTTAACAGAGGACAACTTGGTTTCTCCAATCAGTCTGTCTCATGGAACACATTGACAGAGCTGGAAAGTAACACAGAAGTTGTTAGTATTCAATTAAGGAAATGTTTTGTTGTCTAGCTTGACCTAGAAATGTGACATTTTGATAAAATATTAATCTAAGAGCCACCCATCTAAATGTAGCCAACAGTCTTAAATGGAGGAAAAAGCCTCCTGTCTTTTACCAGGTACTGTGCAAAGTGACTTCTATACACTATCTTTTATAGTTTCCTCAACTGCCCCATGAGATGTATTATTATCCTAATTTTATCAGTGATTATTGAATGTAAGTTGTCCTTTCTTAAATTATTTAGAATGTACTTTTGGGTACTGGCATGCTTCAGAGTCACAAATATCAATTACTCTTATATTTAGACAACTCAGAATTTTCCAGTTGATACAACAAGGGACAAAAAAACATTTGCTGTAATCCATAGGCATTTTATTGTGATTTTTTCCCTGGGCATCTATAAGATTAATAAAGGTCATGTGACTATATCTCTGAAGATGATTGTTGATGTGGAGTCAATGAATAAACATGACAATTAAATACATTTTTAGGGGCACCTGGGTGGCTCAGTTGGTTGAGCGTCGACTTTGGCTCAGGTCATGGTCTCACAGCTCATGGGTTCGAGCCCCGCGTTGGGCTCTGTGCTGACAGCTTGGAGCCTGGAGCCTGCTTTGGATTCTGTGTCTCCCCCTCTCTCTGCCCCTAACCCACTCACATTCTGTCTCTGTCTCTCTCAAAAATAAACATTAAAATGTTTTTTAAATACATTTTTAAAGGAAACTTTATTAAAATGAGAATTTTATTATCAAACTTACAGGCCTTATTTTAGAGGACATAGGACATATATAGCAAATTTATTTCCATACTGTTGGGAGTAGGAAGGAGAGAAATTGGTAAGACTCTGTAAGAGTAATCTTTGATATCTATGAAAATATCATGTATTAGGAAGTATAAAATAGAAAATTCTCAGGTAAATAAATCTCTTTGAAATAAATGTACTAATTTTACAAGTTTTTCTTCAATGGAATGAATTTTTATTTTTTGCTTACTACTCATCTTAAGAGGAATCTAATTTCTTTTAGCCAACGGTGGCTTGCAAGGTTGAAAGGTTGTTTTTCTGAGAAGTCAAATGCCTGGCTGCTAATTGGAGGATCCATTCTTCTAAAACCCAATGTGAAAAATCACAGGGAAATGGAGGTCTTGATTTTTAGGAGATTAGGTTTTCAAGATTGAAAAATGTTTTATGGACTTTTAAGTATAGTTATAGTAAAAAAAATCATAATAAAAATGTTATTTCAAGGGAATTTTGTTTACTTGTATTTATTTTACTTTTCTTATTGATTTTTACTTTATCTTACTTTCTTAGTGCTTCAATGGTTGATGCTGCTGTTTTGATTAAAAGTTAAAAAACTAGTGGTTACAAGTCATGGAAAGAGAAGATTTTTGACACAGTAGCTGAGGGAATAGTATAACATAAAATGGAATACAGATCACATTTAATGGGAGAGAGATCATTTCTTTTTCATGGCCAAACAATAACCAGGTTGCCCAAAGTTGAAGGATTTCATGTGTCTGCAGCTTAATGTGGAACATCTTTGGGGGAGGTCAGGCACTCAAATGATTAAATAGAAGGAAGAATGCTGAAAAGAAAATGCAATTTAATTTCTAAAATCTGTTGATTTTTGTCATAAGTATCTGCCTGTGTCTAATGAGAAAACAAAGTTGGGGCGGGAGTAAATGATAATTCAGATGACCTGTGCTTCATTCAGATTAATTCAGTAAAAGCTCTTGAGCTTTAACAAAATTACTTGAATAATAAAGTAAGTCTTGTAGAGAGATATTTGTTTTGGAGTGGGTACATGTGCTAAAAATTTCTAATGAAAATAGTAGACACACTGGGTAAATAAATCATTAGTTTGAGAACATTTGCACAGTTTGCTAATCTCTAAGAGTTGATGGATGCTATGAAGCACATTTACATAAACCAGGACACAAAAAAATGTCTGCTAGCTGGGCTTGTCAATTTATCATCTGATTCCCCCAAATGACATTTCAAAAAAGGACAATCTTACTTTTTGTTAAAATACAGACTAGAGAGAACACTAATAAGGGATTTCTTAACTCACAAGTTTCACCAAGCAGGGACAGCTGGGTAGTTATGTTTGTTTGCTGTAAGTTCTCATACTTTTCTCCAGAAACTGAAATACCTGAGAAGCAAAAATGAGATTTTGTCCTGAATTTTTTAGAATTTGCAATTTAATTTCTATCACACATATATTGTACTGGTGGAATGTTATTGAATGTTTCCAATATAGACTTGGGGCATTGATGAGGGGAATGGTTTATTAGCTAGCTTTATGTTTTCATGGATTACTTTTTTCCATTCCTGTGTAGTCCAAAAGACCCTAAAATACATGGGAAGGAACTCAGATGAAAGTGGTTTGCAGATCTGTTCCTAAGAGGCTTTCAAAAAGTGGATTAATTTGGATATATTGTGTCTTCTTCCATATAACATCCCTAGATATTAAACTATAGCAGCCGGGGAGCCTGGTCAAAAGCCATTGGCTTCTTACTAATTGATGTTTTTACTTCTTTGTAGCCTTTTCAAACTCCTCTTTCAAACAAAACAAAACAAAACAAAACAAAAAACAAAACAAAACAAAAAAAAAGGATAACTCATTTATCAGAAGGAGGAATCTAAAAATTTTGGCTCTTCCAAAGGACAGAATACCCAGATTAGACACAGAACTGTGCTTTCTAGATTCTGAGACAAATACTTTGACTTTGCAGTGAAATTGGTTATTTTTAAGGCAGTTCATCTTTATGTTGAGGAGTGAAGCTGGCTCTTGTGAGATAAATTGGGTGCCAGCATTTCCACTGAGAGAGGTAGATTAATGCAATTGACACATTAGACCATTGTCCGTACCACATGAGAGGAAGAAATGTTGGAGTGTCTGACTTCAAAGCAGATGGAGGAAACAAAGTCAAGTGGTAGCAGTTTTTATTCAAAAAGAAAGTGTAGTATACTCACAGGAAAATATAAAAGATAATCTGCTCTGAAATGAAGAAAGGAGCTGATGTCTAAAGAGTCACTAAGGTAAGGAGGTGGAAAGATGGTGGAAACAGTTGGGGGACACTGTAGAACAGGACTTGAAAGCACTGAAGACCCCAACTCTTTAGAAAATCTATGAATCTGATAGAAGAATACTGACAAGTAAACAAATCATATTCAAGTACTAGGTCTTTACATATAGTGAAATTCATATAAACTTCTGTTGGTAGCAATTGAAACTACATGCATGCACACATTCCAAATAAAATTTTGGAGGAAAATCACATCAGATTCACTCAACCTTTGATTATCTAAATGGATTTTTCACTATGAAGTACATGCACACAGGTACACACACACATACATGTGTATATATGTATACACAAATATATATGTACATACAAATTGGAAGGGGATCAGGGCTGAACATTAAAGGGGGCAGGTGTGTTGTGAAGTGTGTCATTCACTAATGTCTAAGGCAAATATCTGACTTCTCCATTCGTTGAGCAGGAAGTGGATATGAATTGACTAGAAAGAAGTCTACCTGTCTTTTTTGAATGGGGCATCTATCATGTATCATATTACCATATCGACTTTATTTTCTTTTATCCAGTCATTCGGGCTAAAGTTAAAGAAGTAAAGACCAAGTGCCATGATGTGACTGTAGTAGTTGAGGTGAAGGAGATTCTAAAAGCTTCTCTGGTAAACATTCCAAGGGAAAACGTTAACCTTTACACCAGCTCTGGCTGCCTGTGTCCTCCACTTAATGTTAATGAGGAGTATATCATCATGGGCTATGAAGATGAGGAACGCTCCAGGTAATTCATTCCCTAAAGGTTCAGAATAATTGCTATACCTATCATCTCTTTATTTCATTTCTCTAGACGTCTTACTCTGGAGTTCTTACCTGGGGATCTAACTCCTAGGGTTAGAACCTATTACAGATAGGTTGTATTTGGGTCCCTCAATATCATTTACTGGATAGAAAAGTATTTGTGTGCAATTTGTGGGTGTGCATTTTTCTGGGGAGAAGGATCATAACATCATTTCTTCTTAAAGGAGTCTATGACTCACAAATTATTAAGAATTTCTATTCTAAAATCTGGCTGTCCTATTGTAGAATAAACAGTAAATCTTTCTTGGCAACGATTCCTTGTATTTTTCAGTAATATCTTTTAATTTTTCAAAAATGGTTGCTTCTTTAAAAAATACAGATTACTGTTGGTGGAAGGTTCTATTGCTGAGAAATGGAAGGATCGACTTGGTAAAAAAGTTAAGGTAAGCCTATATTTTATGTTCAAAGTGATACATGAAGTAGAAAACCAGACATTTGTCATTTAAACAAAATAGCTGCCCTTAACAGCATGAGAAATATTAAAACCTGAGCTCTGTGTGTGTGTGTGTGTGTGTGTGTGTGTGTCTCAAATTCTGACGACTGAGTTTGTCTTTAATGTCAATTTCATTTAAGGAGTGAATTCTCTATAAGTGTATCGGAGATTTAACTACAGTTGCCTAACTTCTCACAATGAGAAGTCTGGCTATAGTCAGTCCAGTCCTGGTTGGGTAGCTCCACATTATCATTAGGGCTCCAGCTCCTTCTAGCTTGCTGTTCTGCCATTTTTAAGGGCATTACTTCCATGCTCATGTTCACCAGGAGGTCGCAAGATGGCTTCCCACCTCCAGTATCACACCTACATTTCAGGGAGAAAAAAAAAGAGGTAAAAAGAAGTTTCCAAGTGCCCCATCTAGCAATTTTTACTTAGGTCCTAGTCTCATATCCATCTCTAGCTGCAAGAGAGGATGGCAAATGCAGTTTTTTAGCTGGGCATAAATTGCAGTTCTGGGAGTCAAGAGGGGAGAACAAAGGATGGGTAGGAAACTACCAATGTTGTCCCAATTCATAGACACCAGTTCTTCTGTACAAAATGCAGCCATGTTCATCTGTGTATAAGACATCTGACCAAATTAGGTCCTTAGAGCAGTAATGTAGCTTTGTTTTTAAACCACTGATTCTTAGATTCTGTAAGTGATACATTTAAAAAATCACAATAGGGGCACCTGGTGGCTCAGTCAGTTGAGTGTCTGACTCTGGATTTCGGCTCAGGTCATGATCTCATGGTTCATGAGGTTAAGCCCCACATTGGGCTTTGTGCTTACAGCACAGAGCCTGCTTGGGATTCTTTCTCTCTGTGCCCATCCCCAGCTCATGCTGTCTCTCTCCAAATAAATAAATAAACTTAAAAAAAAAAATTTAAAAATTATGGTATATAACCTTATTATAGAAGGTTAGAAGGTTTCATTTCTTTTCTTCTTACTATATACTAAGCTAATCTGTTCCAAAGAAAGGAATGTATGCGCAGATTGGCAAAGAATTGAAAAGGGTGTGTGTGTGTGTGTGTGTGTGTGTGTGTGTGTGTGTGTGTTGTGGGCAGGGAGGGAAAAGAAAGAGTGGGAATTGTACCAAACATAATACATCCTCTAACTTCTGTGAGTTTGAAGGCTTGGGAAACATTTACAGGGTAAGTTAAACACCCCTGAGCAGTTTATCTTATACATCTGGCACTTGACACAGCAGACACATTTGAGTTGAAGTGACCTACAAAAATGTAAAGGGCATTATTTTGCAGGGAGAAACTACCCTTCAGTAAGTTCTTTTTTTCCCTGGTATATTTGTCAAAAGTGAGATGTATTTCAAGTTCAGACTTGTGGGAATTCTCCATTTGTATCTATTTTCAGTTACTTTGGTGTTTATTAAAAAGTGGCTCTTCTTCAGTAAGTTGAAATCTCTTACTGTTCTTTTAATTTGGTTTTCTGCTTGCTAATGCAGAACAGGAATTTGTCCTAAATTCCTGTACCAGTTGGAAGAGCTTTCAACATCCCTGCTGCAAAGCATGTAACGAGGCTTGCTTGCTGCTTCTCTTTTGGTACCAAAACAATTACCATCATGTAAAGACCCAGGACACATGGCTTGTTTATCCTATTTCTTAGGCAAACATTTTCCATTGCTTTCTATAGGGGACTCATAGAATTGTTGTGAAATTCTTTATATCTCAGTCTGGATGTAAACATGCTAAAGGGAAGAAATAAATCAATAATGTGAACATTTTTTTAAAATTAATTTATTTATTTTGAGAGAGCGAGCGCAAGCAGGGGGAGTCTGGGACAGAAGATCTGAAGCAGGCTCTGTGCAGACAGCAGTGGGCCTGATGTGGGGCTCAAACTCATGAACCGTGAGATCATGACCTGAGCTGAAGTCAGACATTTAACTGACTGACCCACCCAGGCATCCCAACAATTTTTAATTGATATTGCAGATACTCATAGCTAAATATCTGGGGTAGGAAAATCTCTTTTGGCTAGAATTATTGAGATCCTTAGTTTAGTTTTCCTGTCAATTTGAGGATGTAAAAAAGAGTTTTATGGATTTTCCCTTTTCAGCTGATTTTTTTTTCTTCTTTTTGCTCAGTGAATAGAATAAGAATGAGATAAAGACCTTCTTTTGGTTTTGCCATACAGATGGTTGTCTACCTAAGTCTCTGTTAGAGCAGGTTGTTCAAATCAAAATATTTGGTCTGCCTTGGGCAGCTGAGAATCAGACTGTTTTTTAATATGAAATACAATAAGATTGTAAAGTATGCTAAAACGAAGAATTATACTCACTCAGTAATTGAAAAATGATAATTATATGCTAAGCCCTTCAGATATTTTTCATTTGTTAATCTTCAGAACAGTCTTATAAGTATATTCTATTATTAATTCCAATGTGCTAATGATTAAAATAAGGTTTAATAAGTTCAAGAAACTTTGCACGGTAACTGATAGACTTAGAATTTGGGCTTGGGCCATCTGACATTAGCTACTTGCTGCTCAAAGTGTGGTCTTGGGGCCAGCAACATTGGCATCACCTGGGAGCTTGCTACATATGAAGATCTTGGGCCCCAGCCCAGACCTATTGAGTGAGAATCTGCAATATTAATATCTCCAGGTGATTTCTGTATTCATTGAAATTTGAGAAGTAGTGCTGTGGTCCTTATTCACTAGGTTTAACACCAATAATATAACTTCCTTTTATTACATGTAAATACTATTGGTAGTGTTACTATGAAATATTAGTGAACTTGACTGTGGTCATTAGAAATATTGGTAATGTCGGCTTTGTAAAACAGAATGAGTGCAGGACCTTATCTGTTGTGATTGTCGCACTTGGTAGATATTACTTGGAAATATGTTTTTAAGAGATCTCATTTCCCCCCCCAAAATTTCTATTTTTTTCACTGCTTAAATCACATGTTTTTTTTTTTAATTTTTTTTCAACGTTTTTATTTATTTTTGGGACAGAGAGAGACAGAGCATGAACGGGGGAGGGGCAGAGAGAGAGGGAGACACAGAATCGGAAACAGGCTCCAGGCTCCGAGCCATCAGCCCAGAGCCTGACACGGGGCTCGAACTCACAGACCGCGAGATCGTGACCTGGCTGAAGGCGGACGCTTAACCGACTGCGCCACCCAGGCGCCCCAAATCACATATGTTTTAAAAGGCTATGTTCTGATGTATTGTAGAAGAAGAAGATGAAGACTAGCCCTTCAAATTCTCTGTGTAAATCTTCCATTGGTGATCCCCTGTGTAGTGCCAGACTTGTGTATGTTAGCTCTGGAAATACCTGCAGATTTTGATAGATATTTTTGTCACCATTTGATGTGGAAATTTTAAGTTTAAGGTCTGATATGAAAACATAACTGATATATTATAGGTGGCCAATTTGGTGCTTTTTATGATCAGAGAATTATGTTCACGTAGCATCAATTTTGTTATCCTGGGATATGAATTTTATACTTTTGGAAAAGGATTTTGAGTTCTGACTTTGAGGTCTTACTTAGTTGTTAGAATAGTAGAAATGATGACCCTGGTGATACATGCACGTGAGCATTTTCTGTTTTGAATTTCACAGCGCTGGGATATGAAGCTCCGCCATCTTGGACTCAATAAAAGCGATTCAAGCCATAGTGATTCCACTCAGAGTCAGAAGTCTGGCAAGAGCTCCAATCCCCGGCAAGCACGCAACTAAATCTTGAAATGCAGAAAGAACACCAGTGGACTTCCTGTTAAGACTTGCATTGCTGGACTAGCAAAGGAAAATTGCACTATTGCACGTCATATTCTATTTTTTACCACAAAAATCATGTGGTAACTGATATTCTATTTTCTCTTTTTCTGTTTTTCCTTCCCTCTTTCTTTTTTCTTTATTGTGTTCTGAGTGCAGCTCCTTAAGTATATGTATTCTGTTTCACTAATCCTGGGAAAACTATTCTCTGCAATAATAATAAATTAAACATGTTGATACCAGGGCCTTTTTGCTGGAGTAAATGTTAATATGCTGTTCTGCACCCAGATTGGGAATGCAATATTGGATGCAAAGAGAGATTTCTGGTATACACAGAGAGCTAGATATGCTGTGAAACCTAGTCTGCTCATCTAATTACAGCCTCATTTTCACATGCCTTGTGGGCATTCTCCTCACGCTTAAAAGTTCTGAATGTTTATAAAGGTAAAATGGCAGTTTGAAATCAAATGCCACACAGGCAAAGCAATCAAGCACCAGGAACCATTTATGAGGAAACGACACACAAGATAAATTATTTGCAAGATTGGCAGGAAGCAAAATAAATAGTGCTAGGAGCTGGGGAAGGAACATTTTGCCTGATTGAGAAGCACAACTGAAACCAGTAGCTGTTGGGGTGTTAACAGTAGCATTTTTCTTTCGACAATACATTTGGTTTGTTTGTGAATATATTAATCAGCATTAGGGAAGTGAATTGTAACTAGACATCTGCTGTTATCAGCGTACCTCTGTTAAGTTTGCTTCCCTTTAAATAAACCCATTGGTGTAAGTTTTTTTTTTTTTTTGCATCTTTTAAAATAAATCTTGACTTGATGTGTTGACCAGAAAAAGAAAGTATGTATGCATGTGCACCAGGGTATTATTTTTGAAAGATACATAGCTCTATAAAATGCTATGTTTGCAGCATGGTAAAATGTGCAAGGGTGTGCCTGTGTGTGTGTGCGTGAGCATGTGTTTGTGTTTGTGCACTCACACCCAAGCTGGACTGAATTACAGGCCTGTACTTGATCATTTGGATTTGTGCTGTTTAATGCTCAGTAAAATATGCCTAATAAAAGGAATTACGGCTGTCAGGAGAGAGATTATTCTTTTTTCTTTTAATATTTTTATTTATTTTTGAAAGAGCACGCAGGCAAGGGAGGGACAGAGAAGAAGGCAGAGCATCCAAAGCAGGCTCTGTCCTGACAGCAGAGAGCCCAACACAGGGCTCAAACTCATGAACCGTGAGGTCACGACCTGAGCTGAAGTCCAATGCTTCGCTTAATTGACTGAGCCACCCAGGCGCCCCAGGAGAGAGGTTATGCTGACTTTTGAACCAAATGCACAATCTTGCCACCCAAGCTGCAGTGTGCCCAGGGACCTTGGGGAATAACCGATGCTTTTCCTTCCTTCCTCTAGCAAGTTCTTCATAGCTTGTGCCAATCACTTGGATGTCTCATTTCCTTCAATTTATGTGTTCGATATTAGTAGAACTGATTTCCAAGATATGGTACACTGAAAATAAAACATTTATGAAGCAAAATGGTGCTGTGCTTCCTTCTACACGGACAATCGTGTGGGAATGAAATTCAGTCTAGAACAAACATTTCCACAAATGGTAAATAATAATTCCTTTACATTCTCTCTTTTGAAAGCAAGTGACCATCTCAACCTTCTGGCTGATGTCCAAGCCCCTACAGTTTCTGGAATCCCACAAGAAAGAGTTTCCAACCTTGCCTCCATGAAGACCGCATGCTCTTTTGAGCTGCTGTATGGTTGCTATCGATAATTTGGCCACCCGCTTTATTCTCAGATGGCTGGGGCAGGTGCATATCGTTCTAGATGCTACTGTTACAGCCTTAAAGAGGTAAGTTTGGGTGTCACAGGGCAGGAGTGAAGTGCCGCAAGGGAAGAACTACACCTTGGGATCTGTCGTCCTGATGTTGATGCCCCAACTGAGCTTCAAGGATTAAAGAGTGGAAAGTAGAATTCTGCCTTGTCCCGTGTTTCTCAGGCATCTTTCATGTTCACTGCGGGAAGAAGGGCAAGAATGGACTGCGGGAGATTTAAAAGAATTGATTTCTCAAATCCACACAATGTCATCGCTTATTCCAAAGCACAGTAAGAGGAATTTTAAGTGATGAAATATTTTGATGTACAACCGAAGCCACAGATGTATCCAAGCCCCTGAAGTATTTTTTTCGGGGCGGGGGGCAGTGGTGGCCGTAAGTTAGCTCCTGCGTAGAATGACACAATTTATGCACAGTACATATATAACTATAAACAAAAGAGGACTAGATTTTGGGATTCAGCTGTGTTCTTTACCACCTTCCCTTTAGTGATCTGCACTGGCAATGGTTGATTTTGTTTATCTGTGTGAGGCTCTGTCAGTTAAAGTTTCTAATGGTATGAGGTCCATGAATAAAGTACTTTTGGCATTCAGTTTGATAGTTGCAATGTCTTCATTAATTATGTGCAAGCCTCTTTTGGGAGATAACATGATTTTTATGGTGGTCATGTTTCTAATCAGACTGCAAAATCATTTCTATTCTGCAATTGCCATAATACAAATGCATCTTATTAGTGCCTTTCTACAGGCTTTTCTGACAGGTACTCACTTTGAAAGCCACTAAAATTTTAATCTATATGCATCCTTGTCAGTGACCTTGAGATCTATAAAATTCACTTAAAATTTCTTTGAAAACTTTTGTTCACCTTCAGGATTTTAATTTCCCCAGCCAAGTAACAGGAACAAAATGTTAGGTGCGTGCTGAGTAGCAAAAATTAAAATAACAGCAAACTTGGAGTCTCTTTGCAGATATGTGAGTATTTTACTGTGTCACATACAGAGTGTAATCTGACTCGGTGCCATATGTTGCACTGAGCATTGGGGGTGGGGTGGGACAGATCCATGGGTCTCCACATGTGTTATGTATTAAGAAGGCAAATACAAAAATTACAATCACTGTGAGTAAATAGCACTACTTATTGCCTTCTGCAAGAAATTACTTGCTATTATTTTTTCAGCAAGTAAAATGACAAATAAGTATTTCAACATTGGTATTTATTTAGACTGTGAATTTTATTACTTAGTATGAGCATTCAAGAAGATGGTAAAAATGAGATAAAGCAGAGATTTCTAATACTTTAGTGAAATCTGATAGAATTTTTGAATATGGTTCCCAGCTGTATTAATAAAAATGGTATAGTTGTACCTTTTGATAGTTATCTCTCTGGGTAATAATATCTAACAGTGGCTAGAGCTCTATACAAAATACGTGCATGTGTATAACCTCATATAACCCTCGGAAGTCTGTGAAGTAGGTATTTCTATATTATGGATGAAAAAATCAAGTTATGGAAGGAGCGGAGCTGGGCCTCAGACTCTCTTTATTTCCTAAGTTATATGTTTTCAACCATTGCAAATACTGAGAAAGATCAACGCATCCTGACATTATGAAAAAGCATAGTGTCAGGCACGGAGTGGACTACTAAAATTTTTTCTTAAACTGAGGTCTACCGACTGAATGCCAGAAAGCATATGTAATATAGTTCCAATCTGATCCCAAGTACTGTCATTTTTGCTCTTCAGTTTTCCTTGCCTATAAAATTAAAATTTCATGGAATGATTCTTGTAGAGGATGAGCAGGTAAGTGAATAAAGCGATTCTTTTGGCATTAATAGTTTCTTGTGTTTTGGCATTACTAAAGTTACATGATTCTCAGGAGGGAAAAAAAAGGTATTTTCCCTCTAAGTGTCCGTTTTCCCTTGAATTTGGAGAGAAGTATGGCGTTGAAAGTACTTAACAAGGTCAGGAAGAAAGTTGAAGTTGAAGGTTGATGGTTACTACAAAGAAAACCAGGTTGGCTGCTTTCCACTGAGAACTCTCTTTTCTCATTCTTACATCTTCCCTTAATCCCTCCTGCCACCAGCATCCTCCACAGCTGAGAAAGAAAACGATTCTACGTGACCTAATTCCTCTTGCTTTTCTTTCATTAAATATTTTTATTATGACGGGGATTCAACACGTTGAGAGACACCTAAAGCTGGGGTTTCTTTGGGTAAAGTGTAACCATTACTTGTTGTTTCTACTTTGAATGGCGGGTGTTGAGAAGTCAAGGAACTACGAAGAAGGGAAGGGCATGCTCAAGGAAGTGTGCCCGTCCAGAAAGGGAAGGATGCGTGGGCTGAGGAGGCCAAATCAGAAGTGAAAGGAAACGCGGAACAGAACTGCCCACTAATCTCCAGGCTGTCAAGGGGAGCAGCATGTCTTAGTAGCATGGTAGCGCTGGGGCTGCCCTTCCAAACAGCCAGCACTCCCTCCACACACACTTAACATCATGAAATGGGATTGAGTGGGATTGCAGGGTTGGGTCTTAGGAAAACTTGAGGCAACAGCAAGGGTAGGTCAAGGTGACACTTGAAGCTTAGGATAGCTTGGGATGGTAAACAGTCTGTGAAACAGAGAACCAAGTATTTCTTGTCTATACTGGATGGCAAATAACGCTAATCAAGTTGATCTCGTTCCCTCTAATTTTATCTCTACATTATTTTGGTGACTCTGAGGGAATCAGGGCTTCTCAGAGATAGGATCCCTGCACTAGTATTAAGAACAGAATTTGAGGTAAATAGTTGTGACTTAACTGGACAAAAGAATAGATGAATATAAACAAAATGCCTACTGAAAAACTCTTTCCCTGCGACTTATAACTCCAAGTGAGGTATCAAAGCTTTAAAAAGAACCACGAAGCTCAGAAATATACCCACAAAGTCTGCGTTGTCCTGTCTGTGCACATTTATCTCTTTGCCTCTTGTTCCTTCTCACCTATTCTGCTTCTTTTCATATTGTTCTGCTCATTAAATCAAACACAGTCCTGTAGGAAGTATTCAGAATTGCTAGAAGATCAAGCATGGAGCAAATGGAAGAGAGTGACATTCTTTAAAGCCTCTGGTCAATATCCACGAAGCTCATCTGAATTTCTTTCAAATCATTAGTTCAGGCAGTCTTGTCTTTAGCTTCTCCTGTGTACCCAATACCAACAGCCCGAGACCACAGCTTCCACACTCCCTCCTTAGAAACATTCAATCATCAAAATGGTCCCCTTATCACACCTTGAAAGGATCTTTGGAGTTAGGGCACCTGGGTTCAGATTCTTTCTTTGAAACTTTCTGACTGTTTAGCCTGCTCTCCAAGTTTTAAGATCAGGTGAGTTGAGCTGGGCAGAGCCTGTTGAGCACTGCCTGGAGCATGGTAGGGGCTTAATAAATATCAGAATTATTTGACCTTTTACTTTGGAATTTTCTCTGTAAGGTGCACAGTTCTCAAATAGGGCTCTAGTGAGTGCTTACCCAGTCAAAAGAAGAAAAGGCCGCTTCCAAGAGATCCTACATCCTGCTCTGTTCTCCCTCTTTAAGATGACATCTTTAAGATGACAAACCCAACAAAAATCTCCTTCCTGCATTCTCAGGTTGAAGACTGAAATCTTTTTTTCTTTTCTTCCTCTTCCTTAGCAAATGTGCTTAGACAGTAGCATGGTCAGGAGACCAGATGAATACTCATTCCATAAAAAAAAAAAAAAAAAAGATTCTGAAAAAACTACATAATAATTCTACAAATACTATTATCACTGGTAAAATTGTGTTTTTTTCTTGGGTGCCCGGGTGTCTCAGTTAAGCGTATGACTTTGGCTCAGGTCATGATCTTGCTGTTTGTGGGTTTGAGCCCTGAGTCGGGCTCTGTGCTGACAGCTCAGAACGCGGGGCCTGCTTCAGATTCTGTCTTCCTTTCTCTCTGCCTCTCCCACACTCATGCGATCTCTCTCTCTCTCTCAAAAATAAATAAACATGAGACAAAAAGTTTTAAAAATTTGTTTTCTTCCAAATATGATTTGTTTTGGAAATCAAAAAACCCAAGTGCTTCTCCAACCACTTTTTAATATAAAGGATGGTAAACTTATAAAAAGCATAACATCTTTACGCTGGTTATTTCTATGCAGATGTCAACTTCCAAATTGATTCACTTATTCTTCCAACTTTGGAACTGGATTTTTATACTTTACTGTTATTCGTGGTAACTAAGAGGTAATTTCACGTAAAGGAGCAAAACAAGGAAGCCAACAGTTTTTTTAATGGTCTTGGTAAAATTCTGGTCCCCCAGAAAGGTTATCGTTCATTGTTTAGGTGAGCAAGAAGGGACCTCTTGCAAAGATATGTGTTCTCGATATGAGAAGAATTTTGTCAGAGGAGCTTCTTGGTGTTTTTCATTTCCTAGGGAGTTCCAGAAGTACTAAAATTATATCGAGACAAAGTGTTTATATTTGAAAAGTGCAGGCTCTGCATTCCAGGCTGCACACTGAGGGCTCTCTAAACAGAGGCAGCTTTTACTGAAACTTGGGAAATAAGGATAACTCATAAAGGCTTGGGCTAGCACCTACTGGAAAAATAGAAGATAACCTGTGAGCTAGCCGCAAAAGGGAACAACCTAATCCAGGAGTTGGCACACCTTTCTGTAAAGGGTTGCATAGTAAATATTTAAGGCTTTGTGGGCCATACAGCCTCTGTTGCAAGCTCTGCCCTTGAGGCTTAAAAGCAGGCACCGATAATACATATATGAACGAGCATGGTGGTGTTCCAATAAAACTTTATTTGCAAAAAACAGGAGGTAGGCTAGATTTAGCCTTTGGGCTGTAGTTTGCCTACCTTTGTGGGTCTAATCAAATTCTCACTAACTAGTTTCAATTATCTTATAGTTTTTTGGACTTATGGAAATAGGTAATTTTGGTGGCAAAGAGACTTAACTGCTGAGAGTTTAGGCTTGTGCTTAAATAGGACTTTGCCTTAAAATTTTACCATTAGAGAGTAATCTATTGGGTAGAATATTGTTCTCTTCAGGAATAAAATGCAAGGGCTTGGGAAAGATATCAAATTACCATTTCCTAGTATCAATCTAGAACTGAAAGAGGCCCTAGAAGTTGCCTAGAGAATAGGGGATTGAAGGAAGCCAGAAAAGGGAGACGTTAGTTGCCCCATTTAAGAAGTTATTCATAGGGCCCATTTGACCACCCAGTAATATTTCGTTGTTGTTGTTGTTTGCCTGCAAAGGCACATTCTTTAGGATGATCCAGCAGGGAAAATCCATGTATAATACAAGATGGTAGAATCTACAAAAGAAATAAGAACAAAGAGTAATTCTTTTAAAAGTCCCTCAAACTGCTGGTCTCATTCCTCTCTTACCTCCCCTCCCATTCATTCTAGTTTAGTGTATTGAAATGTGTTCCTACTGCTAATTAGCCACTATTTTTAAAGCTGGCATGCTTGTAATAATGAAAAACTATAAATATGGTTGGCAGTTGCTATTTTAAAAATATTATTAAAAAAAAAAAGGATACTAGGAAGAGTTGCGCATGTACTAAAACCCTCTTGTGTGCTTAACCCATTCACCAGAAGCTTGATTTACAACTGCGTTCCCTGCCTGATGAATCCCACATGCCCCATAACTTAAACATCTTAATGTGCCTCTCACTGGAGTCCCTTTTTATTTGAATGTAAATTGATTCTGAAACTGCTCCCAGCCAGAAGTTTGTGTTTGAAATACTGTAGCTTAGAGGCGAATATAGTTATACTAGGTTCAATCTGCAAGGCATAGGAATGAGGTTCAATTGCCAGCATAATTAACCTAGCTCAGGTTAATTTAACCATGAAATAGCCAGCTGACTGCTGAACCTGTCATAAATAAATGGCATAGATCCTGAGCCATTCAACAAATGGAATGTATCGTATAAACATAAAAGAACCTTGAGTTCATTTCTAGGTTTGTGCAGTTTATTCTTTTTTGAGGACTTTTAGGGACTTTCAGTGGAAGGCAGACAAGATTTTCAGGCATTCTAGACCTAAGAGCAACCTCACTAATTCTTTTTTTTTTTTTTAATTTTTTTAACATTTATTTTTGAGACAGGGAGAGACAGAGCATGAACAGGGGAGGGTCAGAGAAAGAGGGAGACACAGAATCTGAAACAGGCTCCAGGCTCTGGGCTGTCAGCACAGAGCCTGACGTGGGGCTCGAACTCATGGACCACGAGATCATGACCTGAGCCCAAATCGGCCGCTTAACTGACTGAGCCACCCAGGCGCCCCCTCAACCTCACTAATTCTTATCTTGTCCAGGTAAAACCTAATATAATCTATGTAAGATAGTGGTTTATCTATCATCTATCTATACCATTAAAAAAAGAGTATTCTGGAAGACATTAAATCATCTCTTTGTAAGATAATTCTAGAATTTAATAATAATTTCTGCTATTGGCAATTTCCACTGCAGGTTTTAGCCCAATAAAATGTCAAATTACATGAAATATTTAGCTACAATTATAAAGGTTATACTTTTTTAAAAGTACTTGTTCAACACCTCACACTTAAATAGGCAGATCTAGAAGTATTTTAGACTTAGATTGGATATTATCTTAATAAGTCTTGGTATCTTTAGAAGTCCTACTCTTCTCCTTTCCACTCAGGAAAGAATGTGATAGCTTCAAATATGCCTGGGTTCAGGTGTTAGCCCTCCTTGGAGACAAACCACAGGCCCTTGACTTGATCCTTTTCTCAGAGCCACAGCCTGGACAGTGGGAAAATGTGTGATGAGGCCAGGCTGACTAAAAAAACCTCATGAATAAATGAGACAATGGCACGCAACTGTATGCAAAGATAGGCTTGAGCCTAGAAAAAGTCCAGAGTTCCATGGAGAATGCTAATACCCTGGCCCCTGTTTAGTGTCAAATAGTCAGAAGCCATGTTGAAGGAGAGATCTTCCTCCAAAACACAGAGGATGGTGATTTTGACCCAGGTAACCAACCCTCTTGGAAAACTGCCTTTTTTTTTTTTTTTTTTTTGTCTCTGGAAATTAGGTTGTGGTCTTAAAAATTCCTGAGGATTTCTATAAAGTTGTAATTATCACGACAGTATGGTATTGGCACAAAAACAGACACAAAGACCAATGGAATAGAATAGAGAATCCAGAATTGGACCCACATATGTATGGCCAACTAACCTTTGACAAGGTAAGAAAGAGCATCCAATGGAAAAAAGTCTCTTTAACAAATGGTGCTGGGAGAACTGGACAGCAACATGCAGAAAGATGAAATTAGACCACCTTCTTATACCCTACACAAAAATAAACTCAAAATGGATAAAAGACCTAAATGTAAGATAGGAAGCCATTAAAACCCTAGGGGAGAAAGCAGACAACAGTCTCTTTGACCGCAGCCACAGTAATTTCTTACTTGACACATCCCCAAAGGCAAGGGAATTAAAAGCAAAAATGAACTATTGGGACCTCATCAAGATAAAAAGCTTCTGCACTGCAAAGGAAACAATCAACAAAACTAAAAGGCAACCGACGGAATGGGAAAAGATATTTGCAAATGGCATATCAGATAAAGGGCTAGTATCCAAAGTCTATAAATAACTTGCCAGACTCCACATTTGAAAAACAAATAATCTAGTTAAGAAATGGGAAGAAGACATGAATAGACACTTTTCCAAAGAAGACATCCAGATGGCCAACAGACAGATGATGCTCAACGTCACTCATCATCAGGGAAATACAAATCAAAGCCACACTGAGATAACACCTCACACCGGTCAGAGTGGCTAGAATGAACAAATCAGGAAACTATAGATGCTGGTGAGGATGTGGAGAAACGGGAACCCTCTTGCACTGTTGGGGGGAATGCAAACTGGTGTAGCCTCTCTGAAAAACAGTGTGGAAGTTCCTCAAAAAATAAAAAATCACCCAGCAATAGCAATACTAGGAATTTACCCAAGGGATACAGGAGTGCCAATGCATAGGGGCACGTGTACCCCAATGTTTATAGCAGCACTTTCAACAATAGCCAAATTATTGAAAGAGTCTAAATGTCCATCAACTGATAAATGGATAATGAAGATGTGGTTTATATATTCAATGGAATACTACTTGGCAACGAGAAAGAATGAAATCATGCCATTTTCAGCAATGTGGATGGAACTGGAAGGTGAAATAAGCCAGTCAGAGACGGACAGATGTTATATGTTTTCATCCATATGTGGGTCTTGAGAAAATGAACAGAAGACCATGAGGGAAGGGAAGGGGAAAAAATAGATACAGTGAGGGAGGGAGGCAAACCACAAGAGACTATTGAATACGGTGAACAAACTAAGGGTGGATGGGGTGTGGGGGAGAGTGAAAAATGGGTGATGAGCACTGAGGAGAGCACTTGCTGGGATGACCACTGGGTGTTGTATGTGTAAACCAATTTGACAATACAATTATATTCATAAAAAAATTCCTGAGTCTTGTTGCAGATAAAAAGGCCATAACAATTGTTTCCTCTGCACCAGGAATTTTGCGATGCTGTAAACAGTTCTTATAAGGGAAGAAAGAGAAGGAAAACAAGCCTTCTTTAATAACATGCAAATTTAAATTTATCTAGTACTTTACATTGATCTGGCACTGTTAATCTTAAAGGACACTTTGTCATTTATTCATTTAAAGGCAAATTTTTACTGAGTGCTACTGTGCCAGATGCTGTTTGGTGGTGGGCAGTCTGGCACGGTCTCTGTCCTGTTGTACCATTGGATACAGGAAGCAGATAAGGCAAGTGACATATCGTGAGAAGTGCTAAAAGGAAAAATAAGATGCAATAATATTAGGGGTGCAGGTGGAGGTGGAGAGGGAGGTGGCAGGGAGTAGGTGACTTTCTGCTGAACAAGGGTAGTCATAAAGGTAGAATCAGTGTGAAGCTAACAAGACTAAGCTTCAGCATCCTTCACATGTCCTGGCCTCTCCCAAGGTCCTGAGGCATCCCATGATCATGTGTTTTTGTAAAGTTTGCAAATTTAAGATTAAAAAAAATTACTTTCCATAAATAGATTCTTCCAAACTGCATAGGTTTTAGGGCTCAAAAAATATGAATTAGTGGTTGGTGGTTAGGGAAATGTTCTCTGTGGAAGAAATATTTGAATTGATTCCAACAAGATAAGAAGGAACCTGCTCTGCTTGACTTGGGGCTAGCGGTCCAGTGGGGTTGCAGGGTCATTCAAAAAGTCTCAAGCTGGAAATTACCTTGCCCGTTGGAGGACCTGTGGAGGTAGTAGAATGGGGAATGGAGAGAGAGGTGGGCAATAGGTTAAAGAAGTTAGCAGGGCATGTATGGAGAGTCGTGGTGGCCATATAATGCAGTTGGGTTTATGCAATGTGATATGCAAAACCATTAGCATGTTCAAAGCAGGAGAATAACACGATCACATTTGTTTTTAAAAGATGACTGATTCTATAAGAACGATTGGTATGAGGTTGGGAGCATGATTAGAGAAAGGAGCCTGTTGCAATATTCCAGGTGAAAGATGATGGTGGTTTGGATTAGGGTGGTTATGGAGGGAAGTGGACAGACTTAAGATGCATATTAGATTTTGGAACCATAGGACTAGCTGATGGGTTGGATGTATGGAGCTGGAAAGAGACAAGAGTCAAAGGTAACAAGTAATTTTCTGACTTGAGCCACATTGATAGGTTTATTTACTAGGACGAGGAGGGCCTAGGAAAAGAGGAAAATTGGGTGGGTGGGTGTGGGGAAATAAAAGTTCTGATTTGGCTGTATTGAGTTTGAAATACTTATTACTCAACAGGACGATGTTGAATAGGTGGTAAGCTACATAGTCCAGAATTTAGGAGAAAGCTATATACCAAATTTAAATAACAAATACAGGAGTACAACAAACAACAAGTAAATAATAAATTAAAATAACAAATTTAGGAGTCACCACCACATATTTGATAAATAACATATTTCCAAACTATATAAGATTCCTATTTCTGTTCCTTTTAGTGGTTCTTCATCCCATAACTTACTTAAATGAGACAGGACAAAGCATCTAAACAAGATTAAGTAGAAATGCTCAGTTGAGAAGTTACTATATGTGGAAATACAGGATTCTTGTTGAAAGATGTTGGAGTCTGGGCCAAAGTACTGCCAGAAGGTTGCAATAATCACAAAAGTTGTATTAGGAGTATCTAGAAAGGCATTTATTAGTATTCTAATGGATATGGTTTCATATGTGTAAATATGTCAATGTTGACATCTCTTTGAAGGTGATATCAAAGCAGGATTACAGAGTTAACGGTGATTCTGCATTATTTAATCCCATTTGAGTGTGCAGGAATGAGTTAGGTATGTGAAATATGTATGCCGTCTTAATAAATCAGACTTTAACTTTGTTACCAGAGTTAGTTTACATTTCTTAGTGGCCTGTGAGAAACAATTCTATGACTACCACTGAATCATTCCAATCAATGAACAGACCAGGCTTTTAAAACATACATGAAATGTGGCCAAACATGGTGTTTGCCTGTGGATTAAGACCTTGACTTTAGGTTTCAGCTGGGAGATGTTTTCCCAGAGTTAAAATCACATTTTTGCAAATAAGCAAGGAACAGAAGTGCTGGCTAATCTGGCTGAAAAGTTCTAAGTGTCAACTATAATTAGACACAATCTGAGGGTTTAGGATCCTGACAAGACCATATTTGTGCATGGTGTCAGCCACATTAGAGACAATTTCAACAAGGTGTGAGAAGCAGATACTGTACTGTAAGGGGAAAGTAATTTGTTATGCTGGCCTTCCAAAATTTTTTACCTGTTCCTTATGGAATATAGATCAGTATACATAATCAGTACTTGCAAATGCAGTGAAAGTTGTATTATTCTTAAACAATTTCATTCATTCATTCAGCTTTTAAAAAATACACAGGTATTGAAATAACTTTGGAATTCAGGAAGGAGATTATTAGGCTACAAGGTAAGATTTGTAGGAAATGACATCTGTAACTACGCAATGTGAAGAATGCCAGAGTCAACTCAGCAGTCGACGCTATAAGAAATTTTCCATGAGCAGATTTTGTATGAATGAGTTTCCATCTTATTTCAGACCGCTTTCTTCAGATTCTTCTGTTTTTAACAAGGGTCGGTGACCTAGAAGTTTTTGTATCTTATCTTTATGGGATTTCTGACCTCTGCTACCCTCATACATATAATTCCTGAAATACTTCTTTTGAAGCTTGGTAGTATTTGAGTAAAAATCTAATCCAGGGAAAAAAAGGTAGGCATGAAGAAGGTAGCAGAAAATGATAAACAAAACAGATGAGCCAACATAAGCACTTTAAGGGTTGAAAAGAATACTTTTTGGTTGCTTGACATTAGAGTGTTAAGCCCTAAAGGCCTACATTAATGATAAAACAAAAACATTTTAGAGAAAAAGAGGCAAAGACTAGATTAGGATTATAATGGGATGATTCAAGAGACCTTGCTGATAGCGCTGGAAGAAAATGTCATGGCAAATTCTTCTCCTTGTAAAATTTTTGGTAGGGAAATGAAATAGGGCAGGTGGAACAGTCGGCAGGACAGCTGTTCACTTATGAAGTCTGCTTTCTGCAGTCCTCGGCCAACAGCGATGTCCACAATCAAATCTAAGTCGTTAAGAAGTGTTATCATGCGGGAGGTCCACAGTGCCAAGCCTGAACTCTGCAAAGTGACCCATCCCTTCCTCCTTCTGGCTGGGACATGCCAAGCGGCTGCCGTACAGACCCATCCCTCCTGCCGTGGCTCATCTCATGGCCCAATTCCTGGAGATGCCACGGTGAGCTCTGAGTTGTCACAGGCACTGGTGCCAAAGGGCTCCAGAGAAAGACTGTGTCAGCAGGACAGGGAGCCTGTGCCTGGGAATTGCCTCAGAACTGCCTCTTACAGAGCCAGAGTCCACCCCAAGACCTTCTTGCACTCTGCCCTCCCGGTCCCATCAGTTTACCTGTGTGTCGTTATTCACACGTTTGGGGTTGTCTCTCACCAGTTGCATTTGAACTACGATGAGCGGCTAAGCAATTGAGTATGCTGTGGCTGCCCAAATACCGTTGTTGACTATGTCACCCACAAAATACCCTTGTTTGATACTTAGCTTTGTTTGCCTGCCTTTGGTAAAAAAAAAAAAAAAAAAAAAAAAAGATGACCTTTAAATAAGAAAACCTTGAATGAATATGAGGTGGAAGAAAGTCTTTATTTTACTGTTACCAACCAAGTATTGTTTTGTGAAAGTTTGCAGAGTTGAGAAAATGGATAACTTTTCATCAGCCACTAATGGAAAACAAAATAGCTTAAATGTGTGACTTTCCACAAGATTTAATTCAACTTCGGGAAAACTGGCTAGACTTTCCCATCCCTCGTGTTCTGCTGTAAGTACACAAGGCAAATACATCACAACTAATTTCGCCCTTCTGTTGCGTATACCGATAAAAGTAGTTGTGCGTGCAGTTTGGTTGACCCTGCCTTCTATGGCCCGAAGTTGCTTTGGCATGCTTATGGAATTGTCAACAGTAAACACAGGAAAGGGGGCACATTCGGCTTACCATTTCCACAAAATCTTCACTTAAAGGCCGCCTGCTGTTTCTTCCAACTATGCATAAAAAGCAATTAAGAAAAGTCTTGTATAACTGTCATCTGCTAAATTAAGTATAAGCTGTATGTTGGAACGCACGAAAGACACAAAAAAATCTTACAAATCTTCTCAGAACCAAACTGTGTGCAGTGGTGCTTGTAAGAATGTGTGGCCCAATTAATGGAAAACCACTTAACTAAAAGTTAAATTGCCCTGTTGCCTTTTGCCCTATAAACTGGTGTCTAGCCTTGAGCATGAGAATCCTAGCTGCATGCTTATTTTACTAAGGCGGTAACACAATGAACCAGATATGAACCAGTCTAATAACTTTAGCAGTCCTGGGCCAACTATTAATGCTAAGAATTTATAAACTGAGTGAATACATACCTCTTTGTTATTTCTAATTGTGGCGGTGAAAAGGTTACTAAATTCCCATACCTGATGGTACAAAAGACACTGTACCAACACAACGACTCCATTTGACACCCGTGGAGGGAAGGGATGGCGGGTGTGCAAGCTGAGTTTAAAAAAAGTAACATAAAATAAAGGTTGCATTTGCAGGCAAGTAGATGTGCCGTGGTAACACGAACCTAAGTTACCAGATTTTAAAGTTGTGTGAAGTTATTCTCTTGTTACTAAGAGCTTACAGTTTTGACATCTATTTTACCTCTTAAAATTATTCACACATTTTTTTAAGCCCCAAGTGACATCGCAGTTTGAAGTGTTATTAAAACAATCTCTGGGATAAAATACCTACAGATTCTTTTGCCCCTAAAGCCCTTGCCCTTCCCTGGTGGTACAGTGTGTGCAGAAGTGACATCCACCTTAATCCAGGAGGGGCCACAAAAAATGGGCCCATGGAATCTGGAGGCATATTTAAAGGCATCTGTCAACATTTTGTGAAAGGTAAGATTTTGAAAGGAAAGTGCGAATTCATCAAATAGACATCGTAAAGTAAAAGCTTGAAAGACTACTCAAATAGTTCATCAAATAGACATTGTAAGCGTACATTATAAAATGGAAAGTAAATAATAATAGTGAAAATATATACAAGCTCTAAAATGCTGATTTATCCGTTTTAAAATCAACATCATAGCAGGCTAGAGTTTGGGAAGTGTATGTGTGTATATTCACATATGTATATGGCTATTTATTATAAGTGAAAATATTTTCATCAGCTGATTCCAATTGATCCCTAATTATGTTTTAAGTTAGGGTATGCCATACTGTATTATTTTAATTTTTTAAGGATTATTTTTGTTATTTCAAGTGTGGACCGTAAGTGCCTTTACTGTAGACAGCAGCATCCTTTGTTCTGTCGAGTAGAAAGCAGCTGTCATAAGACTGGGTTCTTTGCTTCTGTCTCTATTTTTAGTAAATCAAGGATGTATCCTAGAAAATATTTCCTATGATCATTTTTTTCCCTTTTGCTTACAGTGCCTAGTGAAAACCAATCACTGGAAATTTAGGAAAATTAAAATCGAAATCATAGAATAGCTTGATTCAAATTCTATGGATTGTGAGGCTCGAATGGATTTGACATTTCTTTCTAATAACGAAACTATTGCAGCTACGAATGCGGAATGGATAAGCATGATATTAATAAAGCTGCACCACACACACGTTCCCTCATGGAACACTTTTGTGTTTAATCAGTTAACTCGAGTAAAATATGGTGACTATCAGGAAGAGGTTGTAAGCCTACATGGTAGGAAAAGTTTTTATTTCTTTTTTGCTCTTCTCATTTTTTATTTCATTCTTGTTTATAAAAATCTTGTGGCAAGAATTACTGGTATTCAAAACATCTACTCTGAAATGACTGTCCTTGCTTACCGATTTGAAGCAGCTGTAAAACCTGAGGGGATCAAATGAGTTTCCAATTTCCATAGGCATTTAGAAATGCCTATGATATATCCCACATGATCAGGATTGTTTTGCATTCTTGGAATAAAGCTAGTTGGGCTCCTGGGTTCTTCTTGGGCCTCAGTAAAGGCTATGTGATTCCTCTGTGTACTTTTGAAAATATTCAGATACCAAATGGAAAGTTAGCAAAGAAGTTAGGCAGCACAAGACATTGCCCCTAAATGTTTGCAGTCAATTAAAGCCCTGTTCAAGGTTAGGCTGGCATTCCTCCAGCTGTGGTGCTCCATGTAAAATAAAATATTGCCAGCTGTGGTCAATTATTTGCTTTCTCTCTGAAACTTGAGAAATGTGTAATTACTGTTAATATGGTAAAAATTGATCAAGTGTGACATGCTATATAATTCACTGATTGCAATAGCCTTTTAGGTACCAACTCTGAGAGCAGTACCCAGTGATTAGTTCCTAGGTCTCTAGAGCTGAAGTAAGATTTAGGTTAACCTTTATACTTCAAATGTAGCTTTAGTCACATGATGGTGAGTTGGTTACAGACCTATGATTTATCCACCTGAGAGAATAGAATCAACTATTAAATGTTTTTGTAAGTGTGTTTAATAATGTCAGAAATGCTTATAATTTGAGTGAATAAAGCAGGACTCAAAGTTGTATATATAATGATTATAGTTGTATAAAAAAATCTGAGGTTAAAAAAAAGTTTAGAACATCAAAACATCTTTTTTTTTTCTGGTTTCCATTTCTACTAAGCCCAACGTATAGATTCAGAAAGTACAACTGGCAGTCTGCATACGATTTGGGGAAAATGAAGAGGAAAAAATAAAGGATTAAAAGCACCAAAAATTGGGACCACCTGGGTGGCTCAGTTGGTTAAGCATCCAACTTCAGCTCAGGTCATGATCTCATGGTTTGGTTTGTGGGTTCAAGCCCTGCATTGGGCTCTCTGCTGTCAGCACAGGACCTGCTTCAGATCCTCTCTACCCCTTACCCTGCCCCCCCCAAAGTAAATAAAAAATTTTAAAAAGCACCCCAAATTGTAAAGAACCAAAACAAACATAAACATTAAAAAAAAATTTTAAAAGGGGTGCCTGGGTGGCTCAGTTGGTTGGGCGACTGACTTTGCTCAGGTCATGATCTCTCGGTCGGTGAGTTCGAGCCCCGTGTCGGGGCTCTGTGCTGTCAGTTTGGAGCCTGGAGCCTCCCTTGGATTCTGAGTCTCCCTGTCTCTCTGCCCCTCCCCCGCTCACAGTCTGTCTCTCTCAAAAATAAACATTAAAAAAAAAAAGAAAAGAGGGGCACCTGGGTGGCTCAGTTGGTTAAGCGGCCGACTTCAGCTCAGGTCATGATCTCGCGGTCCGTGAGTTCGAGCCCCGCATTGGGCTCTGTGCAGACAGCCCGCAGTCTGGAGCCTGTTTCAGATTCTGTGTCTCCCTCTCTCTGACCCTCCCCCGTTCATGCTCTGTCTCTCTCTGTCTCAAAAATAAATAAATGTAAAAAAAAAAAAAGAAAAGAACCAAAACAAACAGAAAACCCAAAAAGCAAAAAAGTGAAAAGATCTGAGAGCCCAGATATACACTTTTACAACTTGTGCCAAGACGTTAATTCTGGGAAGACGTTTATCTCTCCTTCTATTCTAAATAACAGACTTGCTGGATAAAGGATTTTTGGCTGCATATTTTTTTCTGTTCATCACATTGAAGATGTCCTGCCATTCCTTTCTGGCCTGCCAAGTTTCAGTAGAGAGATCAGTCACGAGTCTTATAGTGACCTATAGGTCACGAGTCTTATAGGTCTCCCTTTATATGTTAGAGCACGTTTAGCTGTTTTCAGAATTTTCTCTTTATCCTTGTATTTTGCCAGTTTCACTATGATATGTCGTGCAGAAGATCGATTCAAGTTACGTCTGAAGGGAGTTCTCTGTGCCTCTTGGATTTCAATGCCTTTTTCCTTCCCCAGATCTGGGAAGTTCTCAGCTATTATTTCTTCAAGTACACCTTCAGCACCTTTCCCTCTCTCTTCCTCCTCTGGAATACCAATTATGCATAGATTATTTCTCTTTAGTGCATCACTTAGTTCTCTAATTTTCCCCTCCTACTCCTGGATTTTTTTTATGTCTCTTTTTCTCAGCTTCTTCTTTTTCCATAATTTTAACTTCTAGTTCACCTACTCTCTCCTCTGCCTCTTCAATCCGAGCCATAGTTGTCTCCATTTTATTTGCAGCTCATTTATAGCACTTTTTTTTAGCTCCTCCTGGCTGATCCTTAGTCCCTTGATCTCTGTAGCAAGAGATTCTCTGCTGTCCTTTATACTGTTTTCAAGCCCAGCGATTAATTTTATGACTATTATTCTAAATTCACTTTCTGTTATATTGTTTAAATCATTTTTGATCAGTTCGTTAGCCGTTGTTATTTCCTGGACGTTTTTCTGAGGGGAATTCTTCCGTTTCATCATTTTGGATAGTCCCTGGAGTGGTGCGGAACTGCGGGGCACTTCCCCTGTGCTGTCTTGAATAACTTGCGTTGGTGGGCGGCCGCAGTCAGACCTGACGTCTGCCTCCAGCCCACCGCTGGGGCCACAGTCAGACTGGTGTGTGCCTTCTCTTCCCCTCTCCTAGGGGCGGGATTCACTGTGGGGCGGCGTGGCCCGTCTGGGCTACTTGCACACTGCCAGGCTTGTGGTGCTGGGGATCTGGCGTATTCGCTGGGGTGGATCGGCAAGGTGCACAGGGGCGGGAGGGGCAGGCTCAGCTCGCTTTTCCTTCGGAGATCCGCTTTGGGAGGGGCCCTGCGGCACTGGGAGGGAGTCAGACCTGCCGGAGGGATGGATCTGCAGAAGTACACGTTGGGTGTTTGTGCAGTGCAAGCAAGTTTCCTGGCAGGAACTGGTTCCCTTTGGGATTTTGGCTGGGGGATGGGCGAGGGAGACGGCGCTGGCGAGCGCCTTTGTTCCCCACCAAGCTGCACTCTGTCTTCTGGGGCTCAACAACTCTCCCTCCCGTTGTCCTCCAGCCCTCCCGTTCTCCGAGCAGAGCTGTTAGCTTATAACCTTCCAGATGTCAAGTCCCACTTGCTGTCAGAACACACTCCGTCCGGCCCCTCCGCTTTTGCCAGCCAGACTTGGGGGCTCTGCTTGGCCGGCGGGCTGCCCCTCTGCCCTGGCTCCCTCCCGCCAGTCCACCAGTCCGTGGAGTGTGCACCGCCTCTCTGCACTTTCTACCCTCTTCCGTGGGCCTCTCCTCTGTGCTGGGCTCTGGAGACTCCGTTCTGCTAGTCTTCTGGCAGTTTTCTGGGTTATTTAGGCAGGTGTAGGTGGAATCTAAGTGATCAGCAGGACGCACGGTGAGCCCAGCGTCCTCCTATGCCGCCATCTTCCCAGGGTCCTCAAGACGTTAATTCTGGTATTTTATGTGCTTTGGTGATAAATATTCTTGGGGATCTTAATACGTTGATTATCTTTGGAGAAAGTGATATCTATGAGGCCATGTAATGATGTATAATCATAGTCACGAGGGTGAGTTCTGGAGCTAGTCACAAATCCAGCATCAAGTCTGTCAGATTTCAGCTTTCTCATTTAGAGTGGGGGAGTAATAACGTTATTTACCTAGCAGGACCACTAGACAATCCAGTGAGGCAACTCACGGAAAACATTTAACGTGCTGCCTGGCCACTAGTAAAAGTTCAGTGTTACCTATTTTTATGATTTTCAGAATATCTACATTTGTATTTTTCAACTTATAAACTATAATCTGTAGGTTTTGTTTTTGTGACACAATATATAGTCAGCATTAAAAGGTACTTTTGTGAGCACAAAATATTTTTACATCTCTCTGATGAAGATCCCGGGATTTTATCTTTTATGGCCTCTCTGGGTCTAAATAATCCTGCCCTTTGTTATCCTGACTAGTTTACACACATCCTTTGGGATTCACTCCAGCATTGCATCCTCTGTGTTCTGCTTTTGGCCCTTTAATTCTACCAAATTCAGAAAATCATTTTGTTGTATTCAACGATCATATAATTTTGGAGCAGAAAAAGTCCAGTTTTTACTTTGGCTCAATATATCTAATAAACAGACTGCTGAGAAAAGGGCTAAGGATTAAGGCTGAAGTTCATGTTTCATCTTCTAGGGGTGACAGTGCCATTCAACTTCAGTAGAGGCTCCTAAAAATCCATCATTGTTCTTTTCTTTTTATGTTTATTTACTGAGGTGAAATCGACATGTAATAGGATAGTAGTTTCAGGGGTTCTATGTAGTGATACATTGAGCAGTGATCACAAGAAGTCTAGTTACCATCTATCACCTTACAAAGTCAAGTAAATGTTTTTGACTATATTGTGCATACTATACATTGCATCCCCATGCTGTATTTATTCTATAATTAGAAGTTTGTACTTCTCAATCCCCTTCACCTGTACTCCCCATCCCCTGTGCTAACCACTAATCTGTCTGTATCTATGCATCTGAAGCCCACCATATTTTAAATTCTATTTTTTACTATTTTATCACTCCTTACACCTAGAATTTTATTAGTAATAATTATTCAAAAGGGGAGTAGGGGGCACCAAGTCTTTGAGCTTCTTGTGCATAAGTGGTCCTTTTTAAGAAGTCAAACAAAACATCTCCCTTAGAGTTCACAGGCCCTCAGTCATGCCTCAGAAGATGGCTAGAACAAACCGTCTGACTACAGATGCTTTTACATGTCTAACAAAGATCACCACCTTGGTGCTACTTCAGCCAAGAGGGTTCCTCACAGAGATCACCTCTCTGGGTCAGGTCAAGGACTGGAATCTGCCACCATCGTGGCCTAGAAGCTCTGTCTCTCTTTGATGACTGGGCTGGGTGCAGTGGCCATGCTCCTCATCTGGTCTCTCTACTACCACAGTGTGTGTTTGATTTCCTACCGCTGCGCCTTTAGTCAAGACTTCCTGGGTCCTCTGACAGGAGTTGGTCACCTGCCAGCTCAGAAGGGGTTGGAATCACTGTGTGCAAATTTGTCCACTTCTTGCCCAGCTACTTTCAGGCTCTGCACATCAAGAGTGTGAGGGGGAGGGGTGCCTGGGTGGCTCAGTGGGTTAAGTGTCCAACTTTGGCTCAGGTCATGATCTCACAGTTTGTGAGTTTGAGCCCCACATCGGGCTCCGCACTGACAGCTCAGAGCCTGGAGCCTGCTTTGGATTCTGTCTCCTCCTCTCTCTGCCCCTTCCCACTTGTGCCCTCTCTGTCTCTCAAAAACAAATAAATGAAAAAAAAAAATAAAAAAAACCAAAAGAGTGTGTGGGGGAAAGTTCAAGGTGAGCACTCTAGTACATGTCTAAAAACACTGACAGCTTGGTGACACTTTTAAAGGTGTATGACAGTATGCGTCAAACATGGACCAGCGTTCCAGTTGCCTCCACAGTGTTTCCTTCCACTTTTGTTTTCCCCGAGTTTTGCAAATAACTTCAAAGACGAGAGTCAAGGTTTTAGGGAATTCTCAGCAGGTAGTTTTTGCAGTGAGTATCCATTCCCAGCAAGTGTTTAGAATATCGTGAACAGAAGAACAGATGTGTTTTCCCTTGGAGGATACCCATAGTGCCCGTCTCATGTATTTCCTTTATGTTCATTCAGCCTCTTGCAAGCACAAAATAAACATTTAAAATATTTTACTGTTGTTGGGCACAGAGACAAGCTGGCACTCCAGTTCCTTATAAATACCACATGCCTTTTGGTGATTTTTGCTGAACTGTAGGTTCAGTAAGTAAATGTTCCTGGGGTAACCAGATAACACACTGGATTTTTGGCTAATTGTAATTGATTTTCTAATCAAGGTAATTCATGCGACCAAGATGAAAACAGTGAAACTTGAATATGTTGGTCAATCTTTTCTACCACTTCCAACTACATGCCATATGATTACTTAAAAGAAGCCTCCCCAATCCAATCAGCTGGTGGTAATGAGGGCAAATTATACCAGAAAAGGTAGAGATTTGTGTGATTGTGTTATTTTATCTAAACATAAACTTTCCTGGTGAACCCCCACAGCAGTGCCTCATTTCCATTTGGAAAATTGCAATTGGTGTTTTTCCCATTGTCTATTTTGGTCCTTATGAAAAGAAAGTGGAAAATGGCCTGATGAGGTGGCATAATGCTTAAATCCACACACGGTCTCTGACTTGTCTCCCCACCGGGTTCAGTCTACAAAGTCTCCAACACTTGCTGCTATTAATAAAAACGGAATAAAATGATGCCTTTGTCTGAAGACATTAGCAGAATTGCAGTCGTGTTCCAAAGCATTGGGGGCAGAGAGGAGGGTGTGAGGAGGCCAGTCGCCCAGGGTGCAAACCAAAAGGGCCCTGCTATATTTGTTAAGGGAAAAGGCACCCAGCCAGCCCTCCGTGAACCACAAGGGCTCTGTCGTCCAGCTAGGTGTCCATGCTGCTCAAACAGCGCTGCTTGCTTTAAGCAGTTCTACCACATGTGCTCAGAGATTCTAAAGACCATTTATATATTTTACTGAAACAAGTTTTAAAAAGTTGGGCAGGCAGTAGCACTCTATGCTCATGTGAATGACTACTTTAGAGTTAACGTTATAAAAGTATTAAACATGTTGGACTTAAACCAGGAAACTAGCACCATATCCTCCCTCCCCACACCTCCCCACCTCCCAAACCCTCCACAATAGAAAAATTCTTGTCCTATTCTTATTTGAGGATACTGCAGTGGTGTCGCACCCTGGCTGAATGGTAAAATCCGGTGATTTTACTCTGGGCAAACTCTGGGGCCCATCAGAGCCCACCTAAATCTGCCTTTTAGGTTAGTCTCCCAGGAATCTCTACGTCGTAAATGTTCCCCAGGTGATTCTGATCTACAGTGAGGATTCAATGAGAACCACGTGACAGTGCTTACTGTTATACCCTCAAAGTTTCTCTCTCATCAGAAACACCCGAAGAGCTTGGGAAAACAGATCTCTGGGCTCTCCTCCCAGGGTTTCTGACCAAGTCTGGGGTGAGTTCTGAGAATTTCCTTTCTATCAAGTTCCAATGCTTCCTGATGCTGCTTCAGGGATCACACTGGAAAAAACCACTGCTCTGATATGAATCCTGAATTCATTCTGCATATCCTAAGGTATTTTCAGCCCTAGAAAACACGTAGAAGTGCTACTGTTGTTCATAATGGAGTTTTGGAGAAGGGGATAGAGTCAGTGCTACAGGGAAGGAGGTGGAGTAAAGGGAGTTTAAGGGGAAAAAAGGGTGAGAATGTTATAAAAATTGAAGAGAGGGAAGGTTTGAATTTGAGAAGTACTTCCTGGGCAGAGAAGCTTTTTTTTTTTTTTCTTTTTTAAGATTCAGATTGTATTTATTTTTGATATTAAATATAATTTATTGTCAAATTGGTTTCCATACAACACCCAGTGCTCATCCTAACAGGTGCCCTCCTCAATGCCCATCACCCACTTTCTCCTCTCCCCTGCACCCCATCAACCTTCAGTTTGTTCTCAGTATTTAACAGTCTCTTATTGTTTGCCTCCTTCCCTCTCTGTAACATTTTTTTTTTTTCAGAGAAGCTTTATCAGAGAAATTTGATGGGAGAAAACTAGGGGAAGCTATAATGGATGTAAGAGGATTTAAGGGAAACTTTTAAAAAGTGCATTGGGGTCTCCCTGTCTCTCTGAATGTGCCCAGAAATATAAGAACAAGAGGGTTTGTGATTGTGTCACCTAACATCAGTGCCACCCTCTCTCGGATGAACTATGAGGCACACTTTTATAAGCATTGAATTCCCCACACTTTTTTCCTTCCTCATTCTCCTCTCTAGAAGAACAACAACAAGCTAGCTTCGACAACTCCCCAAGAAACAAGAATTAGAAGGAATGGGGTTTCAAAGACTCTAAAGACTGAGCTTTTGGGGCCTAAGCAGAATGAGATTTGCTTAAGTCTATGCAAAACTGTGTTCTGGGCGATAATGGGGATGAAGGAAAATGTGGAAAAATTTATCCAATGGCTCTTCATCTCCGTTTGGTCAAAAGAAATCTTGGGGTGTGAGAGTCCCCTGCACTTCAGTTGTGTGTGTGTATGGCGTGGGTGGGAATGAAGAGGTGCCCAGGAGGGCCTTATATAGGCAGGGTACCTCAGGTGGAGGTGACTGCTCCAACCATAGGCAGGCTATCCCCAGGGAGTTGTCAGAATTGACACAGGGCTGGGACAAGATACATGAGGGCTGAGAGAATCTAGGGGGTGCAGAAGAGGCTGTGATTTGGTCATTGGGGTCGGGGCACGGATGCTTATGGAGTGGCACATGGTACCCACCCACAATTGCTCATATGACAAGAATCTACACATGAAACAAAAACAAATCACAAAATCTCAATAGACCATTTGTCTCAAAGTTCTATCTAGATTCAAAGACTCTGCAAATTCACCAGACCAAGGTAGTCTTCCCCTTTGTTTGTAGTGCCCATTCTTACTACAGGAAGCATTAATAAATGATATAGAATGACCCAAAAGCAAAATGGGAACATGGTCTCTGGTTATCAATGAACAGGTTCACTGATTTCTGAATTAGTGAAAGAGGGTGACGTTGAGTGGGAAAGAAGTGGAGTTTGAAATTTACTTCAGAAGAATCGGATTGGATTCACCTTACCTTTGTATCACAGTTAATTTCGTATCCACAAATATTTGCAAATGCTTTTGGCACTCCATGGTTAGTAGGAAATGAACTGGTTTAGCAGTCACAAAAACCTGAGATCTAGTCCTAATTTTGTTGATATTGAGTGGTATGTAACCAAGTTCCTTTGACTTCCTGAGCCTCACAGTCTTCTTACAAAATGGTGATCTGTAGAGGGCAACCCTGACACGGATCCTATGAAACAGAGAGAAAGAATCTCATGTTGTGTCCTAGTTACGCATGAAATAAATTTATCCACTTTGCCTGTCTTCAGCTAAGATTCAAATTAGAGAAAACTCCGATTTCTTTCCTTGGGTTGGGGGGTGAGGCCAAAATAAGGTTTAAGAGAGCACAAAGAAATCAGTAGAGCCTTGTTCTCCAGGTAGGAACATACCGGACGAATGTTCTGACAGTCGAATTTTGGTAAACAGGAAATTTGGCTACATTACTACAACACCACAGTAGAGTTTAGTAACTACTTAGTTTCTTTTTCTTTTCTGGAAGTGTAGGGGAGTTTACATTCCTCAAAGGACATTGACTAAAATAGATGAGACTTAGGCTGGAAACTTTTTTTTTAAATAACAAACAGCAAACCTTATTTCTTTCTTCTGTCTCCCTCTATTTGTTCTGATACTGGCAAAGCAAAATGATGGTTGTTTTTTTTTTTTAGATTCAGCCATTTATTTGATGTGAAAATTAAATTTTCTTTTCCTTATTCTTGGTCCTATTTCTACCTCACCTTCATAGGTAATGCATTTTATAGCTAAAGAAGACATTTTTTTTCTAAAAAATTAAAATTCTAATGGAACAAGTACAAACTCTAACTGGGTTTTTAAAGATTTAATCAAGAATTTAAACTCTGATATTAATGTTAGCTATATAATTGCATTATCAAGCCAATAAGAAAATGATAATAGTATTATTAAATAATTGAAAGTTATCCTGTACAGATCATTTGTGATTTATCAGTGACATTCTGCCAGTTTCACTTAATTTTTGTTGGATTATCAATATAAAATTTATCCTTTGACTAGTTCCTGGTCCCACCTCCCACCCTCTCACAGAGCTTTCTTTCTCTTTTTCTCTTTCCTGTGTCTTAACACTCTCCCTATGGGTTATTTTTGCCTCCACATATAACCATACTCAAGATGTTCCCAAACTGAAAACCTTTAGATCCTGTCCACTCACTGCTGTATCTTACCTTGTCTTGCTTTCTCTTTTTTTTTTTCCCTTCCTGTCTCCATTTCTCTTTTTCTCCACAGCCCCCCTTTCCTTTCCCCCTTCTCTCTTCTCCCACAATGTCTCCCTTTAATTCACTCAATTAGGTAAGTACTGTTGAAGGTAGGGGTGCTGACAAGGTATCTACCATTGTAGTGAGTTCTAGAAAACAGGAATATACTGGAAAGACTGGGCTAATTGACATCATGGGGCCTAATTGACAAAGAAGACAAACATTCCATAAAGAAGCAGTCGAAGATCCTCGCTTCACTTCTTACCTCATATCTGTTGCAACTTGGCTTGATGCTCCAGCCATCAATGACCTCTCAGTTCCAAAAGCAATGAACCCTTTTTGTTCCACTTAAACTCTGCTATGAAATTAAAAGTTTATCACTTTATTCTTCTGGAAAATTCTTTCTCCTTTGCTTTGCATCGCCATTTGTCAATGGCTTTCTTATTCTTTCTTATCCCCCAGGGCCTTTTGGTAACTTTTCCTATGCTCATCAATAAAATGGGTGGCATTTCATGATGTTCTATGATTAGTCCTTTTATAATATTTCTTTTCTGATTTCCTGAGGCAAACCTTTCATTCATTCTGCTGCAAACAATGCACTGGGAATTACATACTCAACCATACCTCTTTCCTAAAGACGAGTTCCATCTATTTAACTGCTTGGTAGCATCCTGTCTCAAACTCAGCAGGTTAGAAGTTGAACTCATTTTCTTTAAAACTGTGTTTCCTGGGGTGCCTGGGTGGTGCAGTTGGTTAGGCCTCTGATTCTTTGTTTTTTAATTAAAAATATTTAAAATTTTTATTTATTTTTTTTTTGAGAGAGAGAGAAAGAGAGAGAGAGAGAGAGAGAGAGTACATGTAAGTGGGAGAGGGGCAGAGAGAGAGAGAGGGAGACATAGAACCTGAAGCAGGCTCCAGGCTCTGAGCTGTCAGCACAGAGCCTGACATGGGGCTTTAACTTGTGAATTGCTAGATCATGACCTAAGCTGAAGTCAGCTGCTTAACTGATTGAGCCACCCATGTGTTCCAAGTCTCTGATTCTTGATTTCGATTCATGATCCCATGGTTGTGAGATCGAACCCACATCAGGCTCTGTGCTGAGCATGGAGCCTGCTTAAGATTCTCCCTCTCCTCCCCTCTTTACCCCTTCCCCAACCCATCTCTGTCTCTAAAGAAAACAAAAACAAAAACAGAAAAACCCCTGTGCTTCCTGTCTCATTTTAGAGAATCACTGTACACACAATCACCTAAACTAGACTGGGTTCTTGTAAAGAAGAGCAGCAAGATTTTCAAGAACAGACTTTTATAGGTAAGACTCAGACTGAGATTTAAATGACAAGAAGGAGCCAATTACATAACTACCTGAAAGACAAAGTATTCTAGGCAGAAGAAACACAGTGCAAAGTCCCAGAGGTTGAGAGGATGATTCTGAGGAATTCACAGGACAGAAAGAAGGCCAGGGTGGCTGGAGAGTAGTGTAGAAGAGGGAGGCCAGTGCCAGAGGAGGTTGAGAAATTGGCAGGGATTGCATCAAAGTTGTTCTCAATCGCTGAAAAGGTTTAATTTTATTCTACATAAAATGGGTTGCCATTGAGGGATTCTTCAGCCAGAGAATGAGATTTGATTATGCTTTATGAAGATTACTTCTACTCAACAAATAACAAATTGTGGAAGGGTAAGAGTACAAACATGATGTCCAGTTAAGAGGCTGTTCAGTAATACAGGCAAGAGATGCTGAGAATTGTAACTAGTAGTACAGTATTTCCTTTTCTTCCAGGGAGGAGGAGGCAGGATATATTTGGGTAGTAGCATTAAGAAGATGTGCTGACAAATTAGACAATAGAACCTGAAGTGAACATAGGCATCAAAGATTATTCCTGGTTTTTAGCATGAGCAGCTGTGAAGCCATTTTGCTGAGATAAAAAGAACATGGGAGAAATAAGAATTTGGGGCAAGGGGAAGGGAGATAGAGTTTTGTTTTGAATATGTAAAGTCTGAAATACCTTTAAGATCTCCAAAAGGAAATGTCAAATAGGCGGTTGGATAAATGAATCTGGAGCCTGGTAGAAAAGTGAGAGCTGGAGACCTAAACAAGAGAGCCATTGACAAATAGATGGTATTTGAAGTCCTGGGAATGTATAAGATTGTGCAACAAGTGAATGTAGGCAGAACGGAGGACAGAAGGACTGAGGATGGAGTTGTGTGTTTACACTGATGTTTAGAAGTTTGGTAGGAGAGAAGCAGGTGGACTAGAGACAGGGACAGTGAGGAAGCAGAACAGGAGAAGGTAGGGTCAATGAAACCAGAGAGCAGTTTGCTTTACTAGAGAGTCATCAGTGCTACTGAGAGGTTAAGCAAATGGAGAGCAGAAAATGGAGAGCAAATGGAGACCATAGGATAGTTTGTCAGTGACCTTGACAAAGCAGTTTTGGAAAGAGGTAGTCCCGCCTTTGAAAGTGAGTTCTTCAAATTGCCCTGATATACTTCACTTGTATTCTTCTTCTCTAAGTTTACAAAAGGTTGTATTAACATTGTTATAGTCCTTTAAATAGCTAATAATAGAATTAACGAAAGCTTATTAGAATAGTGTGTGCAAAGGCATGGACACCTAGAAATTGGTATGGTCTTTCAGGAGCTGAGATGAAGTGAATATGGCTAGAGGCTATAATATGTAGAGGAAAATGAAGGTGGAAGAGGATCAAAAAGAGTGAAAGTGAGGTTGGAACATGTAGAGAGGACCGATAAAAAAGGATAAAGTTTTTATAGTTGTATAGTTTTTCATTGTTTTGTCATTTTCCTCCTATAGATCTTCTGTATATTTTGTGAGATTTATACGTAAGTATTTCATTTTTAGAGTGTTAATATAGATGATATTGTGGGGTTTTTTTTAATTTTTTTTCAACGTTTATTTATTTTTGGGACAGAGAGAGACAGAGCATGAATGGGGGAGGGTCAGAGAGAGAGGGAGACACAGAATCGGAAACAGGCTCCAGGCTCTGAGCCATCAGCCCAGAGCCTGACGCAGGGCTCGAACTCACGGACCGCGAGATCGTGACCCGGCTGAAGTCGGACGCTTAACCGACTGCGCCACCCAGGCGCCCCGCTATTGTGTTTTATTTCAAATTCGACTTGTTCACTGCTGGTATATGGGAAGTGATTTACTTTTGAATAGTAACCCAGTATTCTGCAACCTTGCTATAATTGCTTATGTGAGCTTTCTATAAGGAGGTATTATTTGTTGATTTTTTAGGATTTTATACATAGATGATCATGCCATCTGCAAACGAAGGTGTTTTATTTCTCCCTTCCCAACCTGTATGTCTTTTCTTATTGCATCACCAGGACTTCCATTACAGGATTGAAAAGCAGTAGTGAGAGGGGAAATCCTTGCCTTGCTCCTCATCTTAGTAGGAAAGCTTTCAGTTTCTCACCGTTGAGTATAATGTTAGCCATAAATTTTTTGTCTAATTTTAAAAATGAGGTTGAGGAGCTTTCCCTCTATTCCTAGCTTACCAAGACTTTTTATCATGAATAGGTGTTGGATTGTTTAAGATGCTTTTTTTTTTTTCCCCTGCATCTATTGATAAGATCTTGTGATTTTTCTTTTTTAGCCTTTGATGTGATGGATCACATTTAATTCTTTAACTTTTAATGTTCATCCTTAACTTGATTTTTGAATGTTGAACTAACCTACCTGGGATAAATCATATTGGGTTATGGTGTATAATTCTTTTTTATACATTGTTGGATTTGGTTTATTAATGCTCTACTGAGGATTTTTATATCTATGTTCATGAGAAATATTGGTGTGTAGTTTTCTCTTTTAAATATTTCTTAACATTTATTTTTTGAGAGACAGGAGACAGAGTGTGAGTGGGGGAGGGGCAGAGAGAGACGGAGTCACAGATTCCAAAGTAGGCTCCAGGCTCTGAGCTGTCAGCACAGAGCCTAACGTGGGGTTTGAACTCACAAACCGCAAGATTATGACCTGAGCTGAAGTCAGATGCTTAATCAACTGAGCCACCCAGGGGCCCCATTGGTCTGTAGTTTTCTTATAATGTCTTTGGTTTGGTATTATGGTAATGCTGGCCTCACAGAATGAGTTGGAAAAGTGTTTTCCCTGCTTCTATCTTCTGAAAGAGATTGTAGAAATGGCATAATTTTTTTTTCCTTTCATGTTTGGCAGAATTCACCAGTGAACCTATCTGGGTCTGATGTAGTCTGTGTTGCAAGGTTATTGATTATTAATTATTGATTCAATTTCTTGAATAGATACAGGGCTAGGCAGTTTATTTCCTCTTGTGTGAGTTTTGGTAGATTGTGTCTTTCAAGGAATGGTCCATTTCTAGGTTATCAAATTTGTGGACAAAAAGTTATTGATAGTATTGTTTATTATCCTTTTAATCTCCATAGGATCTGTAGTGATGTTTCCTCTTTTATTTCTTATATTATTAATTTTGGTTTTCTTTTTATTTTAGTCAGGTTGGAAGCTTATCAACTTTATTAAATTTTCAAACATATTTGGCTTTTGAATTTTAAATTTTCTTTATTTTGTGTGTTCAATGATTGCTGCTTGAATTTTTAATGTTTCTTCTGATTATTTTAAAATTAATTTTCTCTTCCTTTTGTAGTTTCCTAAGGCAGAAGCTTAGATGATTGATTTGTAGATCTTCTTTTTTAATGTGTACATTCAATGCTATAAATTTCCAACCACTGCTTTTGCTGCATCACACACATTTTATGAAGTTGTGTTTGCATTTTCATTTAGTTCAAAATATTTTAAAAACTCCTCTTGAGATAACTTCTTTCACTCATGTGTTGTTTAAAAGTGTGTTCTTTAGGGGCGCCTGGGTGGCGCAGTCGGTTAAGCGTCCGACTTCAGCCAGGTCACGATCTCGCGGTCCATGAGTTCGAGCCCCGCGTCAGGCTCTGGGCTGATGGCTCAGAGCCTGGAGCCTGTTTCCGATTCTGTGTCTCCCTCTCTCTCTGCCCCTCCCCCGTTCATGCTCTGTCTTTCTCTGTCGCAAAAATAAATAAATGTTGAAAAAAAAAATTAAAAAAAAAAAGTGTGTTCTTTAATTTTCATATATTTCAGAATTTTTTAGTTATCTTTCTGTGACTAATTTCTAGTTTAATTCCATTGGGGGTATGACAGAAGATATTGTGTGATTTATATTGCTTTAAATTTGTTAAGGTGTGTTTTATGACCTTTAATATGTTCCATCTTGGTGAATGTTCCATGTGAACTTGGAAGGTGTATTCTGCTGTTATTGGATGAAATAGTCTATAAATGTTTATTATATTTAGTTGATTGATGGTGCTTAGTTCTACTATTAGTGATTTTCTCTCTGCTGGGTCTGTCCATTTCTCTCTTTTTAAAAAAATTTTTGATGCCTATTTTTGAGAGAGATAGAGAGACAGACAGAGTGTGAGCTGGAGAGGAAGAGAAAGAGAAGGAGATACAGAATCCGAAGCAGGCTCCAGGCTCTGAACTGTTAGCACAGAGTCCAATGCAGGGCTTGAACTCACGAGGCCTGAGATCATGACCTGAGCCAAAGTCGGATGGTCAACCAACTGAGCCACCCAGGCACCCCTGTCCATTTCTAACAGCAAAGTGTTAAAATCTCCACCTCTAATAGTAAACTCCTCTATTTCACCTTGCATTTCTATCAGGTTTTGATGCATGTATTTTGATGCTTTGTTGTTATGGCACATACATATGAAAAATTACGTTTTCTTAGAGAATTGACCTCTTTGTCATTATGTATTGCCCCTCTTTAACCCTGATAATTTTCATGGCCTGAAGTCTGCTGTGTCTGAAATTAATAAATGACTCCTGCTTTCTTTTGGTGTTAGAATGGTATATTTTTCGCCATCGCTTTACTTTTTTTCCCCCATCAATTTATTTTTAATCTATATAGAATTTTATCTTTAAAGTGGGTTTCTTGTGCACTTAGCTGGCTCAGTCGATAGAGCATGTTACTCTCAATCTCAGGGTTGTAAGTTTGAACCCCAAGTTGAGTGTAGGGATTACTTAAACATAAACTCTTTAAAGTGGGTTTCTTGGGGTGCCTGGGTGGCTCAGTCGGTTAAGCGTCCGACTTCGGCTCAGGTCATGATCTCGCGGTCTGTGAGTTCGAGCCCCGCGTCGGACTTTGTGCTGACCGCTCAGAGCCTGGAGCCTGTTTCAGATTCTGTGTCTCCCTCTCTCTCTGACCCTCCCCCATTCATGCTCTGTCTCTCTCTGTCTCAAAAATAAATAAACGTTAAAAAAATTTTTTTTAAAAAGTGGGTTTCTTGTCCAGTCATTATGATGTATATCTTAAATTTCTGTAGTGCAGTGTGTCAATTATATCCCAATAAAATGAAAAAACAAAAAGAACAAGTGTTCAGGATGTGGAGAAAAGAGAAAAGGGGGGTGTCTGGGTGGCTCAGTCAGTTAAGCATCCGACTTTAGCTCAGGTCATGATGTCACAGTTTGTGGGTTTGAGCCCTGCATCGGGCTGTGTGCTGACAGCTCAGAGCCTGGAGCCTGTGTCAGATTCTGTGACTCCCTTTCTCTCTCTACCCCTCCCCTGCTCACGCTCTGTCTCTCCCTGTCTCTCAAAAAATAAATAAACATTAAGAAAAATTAGGAAAAAATAAGAAAAGAGAAAAGGATGTGCAGTGTTGGTCAGAATGTGAATTAGTGTAGCCACTGTGGAAAAACTGTATGGAGTTTTCCACAAAAGTTACAAATAAAACTACTTTATGACCCATTAGTCCCATTTATGGGTATATATCCAAAGGAAAAAAAAACCCACTATCTCAAAGAGGGGAGAGGAATAATAAAGTGAATTTCTTGTAGACAACCTATAGAATATTTAATTATTGCCATAACTTTGTCTTTAACAAATTTAAGTCTCAGCCATTATTAAAGCATGTTAAGTGCTTAATGTGAGTTAATGAGTGATGTTATTGAATTGTCATCGAAAATTTTGAATATCATTTTGAATGAATGTCATTACTGAATGAATATTATTAATGAATTACAAATGTCTTTAAAAATACTGGTTTTTTTAATTGCTAGGTAAAAAAAAAGGTATTGTGGTTATATTAATGAAAAGGACTCCTTACATGAAAAACATGTCAAAATATAGTTGATTATTTGTGGATTCATATTTATGTATTTGCCTACTCACTAAAATGGGTTTGTAAACCCAATATCAATATTCATCATGGTTCCATGGTCACTCCCAGACATGTGCCGAGTAGCACAAAATTAGAGAGGTCTGATGCACACATTTCCAGCTGTCGTTGAACAAGGTGGTTCACTGCCTTGTTGGTTCAGTTCTCATACCATAAAGAAGTGTCCTCATAGTCTATTTAGTGCCATGTTTTTCACATTTAAGTGTTTTTAGTTATTTTGCTGTTTCAAATGGCCTCCAAACATAGTGTTAAGGTGCTGTCTAGTGCTCTGAAGCACAAGGAAGCTGTGATGTACTGTACAGAGAAAATACACCTAAAATAAGGTCATATATTGACCAGTTGTCAAAAATGTGACCTGAGGCTCTCAGGAACCTAATCCTATGTTCCCCTGGGAAGAATAGTTCAGTACTAGGTAATACAATGTGATGAATTTATAGAAAAAAAAACTACACAGAAAAGAGAGAATTGACTGTATTTACTGATGAAGTGTGAAGTGATGGGGGTTGCTTAAAATAATTCAGGAAGTACAGGCAATTGGGTTGAGGCATAGATGAAACACACAGGTAATGGGTTGAAAATTGGTAAAGCTGTGTGATGGGTACCTGAGGACTCAATACATTATTTCCTTTCTCTTGGTATATGTTTGGCAATTTCAATCAAAAAAAGTTGTCTTTAAATTTCATTATAAGTATTTAAAGACTGGAATTACAAATATTTTCATGAACATTTGATGTTTCCAGTCAATATCAGTACTTAACAAAATTTTCATAAAATTTTTTTGTCATCCTGTTTCCTCCAGCTTTATCCCATTGTGCTGTTAAAAGAGAAAGTGAGAAGAAGTTAGAATACAATCTGAGGTCTTTGAAAATCGTGTAACTGAATTGCACAGACCCAAAAAATTATGTCTTGTAAGGTTCTGTCTGGCTCTCTAGAACAGTTGACACATTAAACAAGGTGCTGTCACAGCTGTTGTTTACATAGCTCTTTTGCCTACCAAGGACTTGGTGACATGCTGTGTTCTTTTGCTTTTCTGAGAATACAGAGTCTCTAAGGGAACTCTCCTAGTAAGCATTAACCCTTCCACACTGGGTCCAGCAGTAACTGACTGAGAGAGTTTGTTTAACTTAAACTACAGAGCATTTTCTTCTTAGTTTTTTGTGGACCTTGACCAAAAGTATAGAGGACAATCTCAGGACTGTCCTTGATAGATGAAGAATGTATAAACTAACCTGTAAGGTTGACTCACAGAGAGGGAGAGGGTTAGGCTACCAGTTCTGTTTGTTTGTTTGTTTGTCATCGTCATCATCATCATCATCATCATCATAATACAGAACTGAGAGAAACAGAGAAATACAGTGGAGAAAACCTGTAATTACACCTTGTGCTTTCTAATGTTTCTTGCCTGTAGGGTTCAAAATAATCTCTAAACATTAACTCAAACATCAGTAGCTCTGAGGTACAGACAGGACAAACATTATTACCTTCATCTGAAAGATGAGGTTAAGCAGGGCGGGGAATTGATAGCCAAGATTAGGACTCAGAACTTGGTTGCTGTTCAGCAACCAGCAAAGTTAACTCCAGAGCCCCTACTCTCTGGGTGGTTCTTCCTTCCTCTCCTTAGTTGTAATCCAACCCTCACCACAGGCCTCTTGTGATCTCTCTTCTCTCATCGGTGAGGCCTTCCCAACTACCCTAAGTAGTGTCCCTCCATCCCTCACAGCCTCATCCCTCTCTCCCCTTCTCCAGCTTTGATTTCTTTTTCCTTTATCATCTGGTACATTGTTTATTCCTTGTTTCCCTTCATTAACATGCTCTATGAGGGAATACTGCAATAGTGTGCATCCAATGCCTGCAGAGCCCAAAGTGGGTGCTGAGTAAATATTTATTAACTCCCTTCTTTTATTAAAACCTGTTTTTGGTTAAAATGCAATAGTTACCTCAAGGTGCTTGAGACAACTTAATATAAGGCCTCTTCTGGGGGTTGCTTTCATCATAGTAGGAGAAACCTTGCTGTGAGTTAGCCAAAGGAACAAAGTTCTAATTCGTAGCAACTGATAGTTTCAAGAAAGTATTTTTGCACAGCAAGGGATCCTTTTGATAATCTCTGGGCAAAGCCCAAGGCTAGTGTTCCCAATAGCTATCATCAGAGACAGAGTGAGAGGAAAAAAGTAGACGAGAAATAGACTTTGCGTAATGCACATCAGTGGTGCTGAGAAATCAGAGGGATGCTCCTTTAGAGGCCCAGACCCTCACTCATCAAGGATAAAGCAAAGAAATCCTTTTCCTACGGCTTATGTACTGATTAAGAGTTTCATGCAGTTTCCCAGTGGCAGTCTTTGAACAGTTAGGTGGTAGAAAGGGTGAATCTTTTCTCACAGAAACTCATCAGGACAAATTGTAATTAGGAGCAAATCAGAACATGATCATACTTCTAGTAGCTTCTAAAAGGTTGACGTGCCAGGTTCAAGCCTACTTAGATGCTAATCCATACTATGGTTACTGTGTAAGTTTATTTTTATAAAAATTAATAGTTTCATATTGATTACTTGTAATTGATTCTTAATTGCTACATACATGTTGGCATTTTGTGTTCATCTGCTTTTGTTTACACCCAGCTTTGTTCAAGGAAGCATTTAAAAAGGCTTACATACAATAAAAATTTTAAATTGGTGAAAGAGGAAACCAGTATAAAGGAAACCCCACATGATTGGTACTATTATTTTCTCCATTTTATGGATGAAGTAACTGAGGCACACAGAAGTGATGGAGACTATACAGGTAATAAGTGGTAGAGCTCTGGAGCTCAAACTCAGCCATTCTGGGTCCACAATACTTTCCCGATTTAACAATGAAGCTGCAAGTGAAGATAATACACAAAGTAGAAATTGTAAGATCCTGCAGTCCTGCTAGAGACCAACCACAAATTTACCTCTAAGGTTTTTGGCAGACAAGATCGAGAAGGAAAAATGATCAGTTACATGATTCACAGTGTTTAGGAGATAAAAACAAGCTAGTTGCTCAAGGGTAGCATAATTATTTCTGGTTGGGAGACCAGGAAGAAAATTCTCTTACAAATTCTCACAAAGAAGTCACTATGTAATGAAATGGACACTATTCTCCAGAAAGGCTGTCATATTTTCATAGGGCTGTTTCTTACAACATCCTTCACTGTGTCATAATGTATAACTAACACCAAAGCCAAGTTCAGTAAAAAGCAATTCTACAGGGGTGCGGATTTCAGAAGATGTGGTCAGGTTTGTGGAGCTCTGCTGGTCTGGCTTAATTTAGGAAAACATTTTAGACTATTTAGAGGGAAGAATGGACCGTAGATCCTGCAGGCCACTGTCCATAATTATTATTTCTCTCAATTGAACTTTTGTAAAATTTTGAGTGGTAGTGAGTTGGAGGTTATTTCCTGACCAGGACCTGACTGCAGCTCCTCTGTGCTGCTGGTTAAGTGTGGAGCTTTACCAGCCAACGGAGTTGGGTGAGGAAAAGATTTTTTGGTAAAAGCTGGGGACATGCAAGAATACTGTTGAAATAAAGGGCCACCCGGTCTGCACAGGACCAGATTCAAAGGAATAGAATCTGAGGCCTTGACCACCCCCAAAATATTAGAGCCAGAGTGACTTTGTGGAGGTCAAAAAGTTCCTCATAGAGAATTTCAATCTGGAATTCTTGAAAAAAAGTTTTATTGAAGAACCATTGACATACATTATTGCGTTAGTGTTAGGTGTGCAGCATAGTGATTTGGTATCTTTGTGTATTATACGATGGTCACCACAGCAAATCTGGTTACTATCATCATATTACAATATTGTTATGTTATTGACTATTGCTCACTATATTCCCTATATTCCTTATGCTGTATATTACATCCCCATGTCATAGTTATTTCATAGCTGGAAGACTGCATCTCCTCTCCACTTATTTTGTCATCCCCCATCCTACAGTCCTCTGGCAACCATACACTTCTCTGTATCTATGATTCTGTTTCTGTTTGTTTGTTCATTTGTTTTTCAGACTCCACATAGAAGTGAAATCATAGGGTATTTGTCTTTCTCTGTCTCACTTAATCCGCTTAGCATACTACCTTCTAGGTCCATCCATGTTGTCAAAGTGACAAGATTGCACTCTTTTTTTATGGCTGAGTAATACTCTGCTGTGTGCATATACCACATCTTTATTCATCTGTTGATGGGCATTTAGGTTGCTTCCATATCTTGGCTATAGTAAATAATCTTGCAATTAACATGGGGGTGCATATACATTTTTGAATTAGTGTTTTCATTTTCTTTGGATAAATCCCTAGAAGTAGAATTGATGGATTGTATGGTATTTCCATTTTTTGTTTTTAGGGGAAGCCTCACACTGTTTTCCACAGTGGCTATGCCAGTTTACATTCCCACCAACAGTGCAGGAGGGTTCCTATTCTCCACATCCTTGCCAGTGCTCATTATTTCTTGTCTTTGTGATACTAGCCATTCTGACAGGTATGAGGTGATAACTCATTGTAGTTTTGATTTGCATTTCCTTGAAGACAAGTGATATTGAGCACTTTTTAATGTGCCTATTTGCCATCTGTGCATCTTTGGGAAAAAAAATGTCTATTCAGGTCCTCTGCCATTTTTAAAAATGGAATTGCTTGGTTTTTTGTTTGTTTGTTTTTGGTGCTGAGTTTTAGGAGTTCTTTACATATTTTGGATGTTAACCCCTCATTGGATACATCATTTGCAAATATCTTTTCCCATTTGTAGGTTGCCTTTTTTTTTTATTTTTTATTTTTTAAATTTTTTTTTTCAACGTTTATTTATTTTTGGGACAGAGAGAGACAGAGCATGAACGGGGGAGGGGCAGAGAGAGAGGGAGACACAGAATCGGAAACAGGCTCCAGGCTCTGAGCCATCAGCCCAGAGCCCGACGCGGGGCTCGAACTCACGGACCGTGAGATCTTGACCTGGCTGAAGTCGGACGCTTAACCGACTGCGCCACCCAGGCGCCCCTATGCCTTTTGATTTTATTGATGGTTTCCTTGACTGGGCAAAGTTTTTAGTTTGGTGTAGTTTCATTTGCTTATCTTACTTTTTTATCCTTGTCTGAGGAGACCTATCCAAAAAAATATTGCAAAGACCAATGTCAAAGAGCTTACTACATATATTTTATTTCAAGAATTTTATTGTTTCAGATAATTAAATCTTTAATCCATTTTGAGTTTACTTTTGTGTATGGTGTAAAAAAGTGGTCCAGTTTCATTCTTTTGCATGTTTCTGTCCAGCTTTTCCAACACTGTTTATTAAATAGACTGTCTTTTTCCCATTCTACATTCTTGCCTCCTTTGTTGTAGATTAATTGACCATAGAAGCAAAGGTTTATTTCTGGGTTCTCTATTCTGTTCCATTGACTTATGTATCTATTTTTGTGCCAGTACCATACTATTTTTATTACCGTTGCTTTGTAGTATAGTTTAAAATCTGGGAGCATGATATCTTTAGCTTTGTTCTTCTTTCAGTTGCTTTGGCTCTTTAAAGTCTTTTGTGGTTCCATACAAATTTTACGATTATTTGTTCTAGTTTTGTGAAAAACGTCATTGGTGTTTTGATAAGAATTGCAATGAATATGTAGATTGCTTTGAGTAGTACAGACATTTTAGCAATATTAATTCTTCCAATCCATGACAAAGCATTTCATTTATTTGTATCTTTTCATCAATCTCATAGTTTTCAGGGTACATGTCTTTCACTTCCTGATTTAAATTTATTTCTAGGTATTTTTTTCTTTTTGATGCAATTGTAATTGTGATTATTTTCTGAATTTCTCTTGATAGATTGTTATTAGGTTGTAGATATGCAATAGATTTCTGTATATTGATTTAATATTCTGGAACTTTACTGAATTCACTTATTCTAATAGTCTTGGGTGGAGGCTTTAAGGTTTTTTATATATAGTATCATGTCATTTGTGAATAGTGACACTTAAAAAAATTTTTTTAATGTTTATTTTTGAGAGAGAAAGAGACAGAGGGGCAGGGAGAGAGGGAAACACAGAATCGGAAGGAGCTCCAGGCTCTGAGCTATCAGCACAGAGCCTGACATGGGGATCAAACTCAAGGGCCATGAGATCATGACCTGAGCTGAAGTCAGATGCTTAACCAACAGAACCATGCAGGTACCCCATGAATAGTGACACTTTTACTTCTTCTTTTCCAATTTGGATACCCTTTATTTCTATTACTTGCCTAATTTGTGTGTCTAGGACTTCTAATACTAAGTTTAATAAAAATGGTAAGACAATCCCTATCTTTTTCCTGATCTTAGGAGCAAAGCTTTCAACTTTTCACTGTTGAGTATGTTAACTATGGGTTTGTCATTCATGGACTTTACTATGTTGAGGTATATTGTGTACCCAATGTATTGAGATTTTATCATGAATGGATGTTGTACTTTGTCAAATACTTTTTCTACATCTACTGAGATGATATGATTTATATCCTTCATTTTGTTAATGTGGTGTATCATGCTGATTGATTTCTAGATATTAAATCATCCTTGCATCTCTGGAATAAATTCCACTTGATCATGGTTTATGATTATTTTAATGTATTGTTGAATTTGGTTTACTAATATTTTGTTGAAGATTTTTACATTATGTTAATAAGGGATACTGGGCTCAAGTTTTCTTTTTCTATAGTGTTTTTGGATAGTTTAGGTGTCAGGGTAATTCTGGCCCCATAGAATGAATCAGAAGCATTAGTTCCTTATCAATATTGTGAAATAGTTTGACAAGGATAGGTGTTATTCTTTAAATGTTTGGTAGAATTGACCTGTGAAGCCATCTGGTCCTGGAGCCATCTGGTACTGGACTTTTGTTTCTTGGGACTTTTTTGCTTATTGATTCAATTTCATTACTAGTGATTAGTCTGTTCACATTTTCCATTTCTTCTTGATTCTGTCTTGGAAGATTTTATGTTACCAGGAACTCATACATTTTTTTCTAGGTTGTTCAATTCATTGGCATGTAATTGTTCATAGTAGTCTTTCATGATCCTTTGCATTTCTCTGGTTTCATTTGTAACTTCCCCTCTTTAATATCTGATTTTATTTATTTGGGGTCTTTATTTTCCTTGGGGAGTCTTGCTAAAGGTTTATCAATTTTATCTTTTCAAAAAATGAGCTTTTAGTTTCATTGATTTCTATTTTATTTATTTCTACTCTGATCTTTTTTTTTCTTTTTAGTGTTTGTTTATTTTTGAGAGAGAAAGAGAGCATTGGCAGGGGAATGGCAGAGAGAGAGAGGGACAGAGAATCTGAAGTGGGTTCTGCATTGACAGCAGATGGCCCAGTGTAGGGCTTGAACTCACGAACTATGAGATCACGACCTGAGCCAAAGTCAAACAGCCTCAAACCAACTGAGCCACCCAGGTGCCCTCTACTCTGATCTTTATTATTTTCTTATACTAACTTTGTGCTTTGCTCTTCTTTTTCTAGTTCCTTCAGGTGTAAGTTTAGATTGTTTATTTGAGATTTTTCTTCTCATTTCATGTAGGTGTCTGTTGCTATAAACTTCCTTCTTTAAACTGCTTTTACTGCATCCCATAGATTCTGGAGGATTCTGTTTTCATTTTAATTTGTCTCAAGGTACTTTCTTTGTTCCTTTTTTGATTTCTTCATTGGCCCATTGGTTATTTAATTCCATGTTGTTTAGTCTGCATGTGTTTCTTTTTATTTTCCAGCTTTCTTCTTATAAATTGATTTCTAGTTTCATAGTGTTGTGGTCAGAAAAGATGCTTGATATGATTTCAATCTTCTTAAATTTATTGAGACTTGTTTTGTGCCTCAACATGTGATTTATCTTGGAGATTGTTTCATGTGCATTTGAGAAAAATGCTGCTTTCAGATGGAATTTTCTGTATATTTCTTTTAAGCCCATCTGGTCTAATGTGCCATTCAAAGCCAATACTTTCTTATTCATATTCTGCCTGGATAATTTCTCCATTGATGCAAGTGAGGTGTTAAAGTTCCCTATTATTGTATTGCTGTCAATTTCTCCCTTTGCAACTGTTAATATTTGCTTTATATATTTAGGTGTCCTATGGTGGGTGCATAAATATTTACAAGTTTTATCTTCTTGCTGGATTGATTCTTTTATCATTATGTAATTCTCTTCTTTATCTTGTTACAGTCTTTGTTTTAAAGTTGATTTTATATTATATATTACTACCCCAGCTTTCTTTTTACTTCTATTTTCATGGACTATCTTTTTCTATCCCTTTACTTTCAGTCAATGTGTGTCTTTAGATCTTAAATGAGTCTCCTGTAGGCAGCATATACATTGACTTTTTCTTTTTTCATCCATCAGCCACTCAGTCTTTTGTTTGGAGAATTTTGCCTATTTACGTTTAAAGTAATTATTGACAGGTATGCATTTATTGCCATTTTGTTAATTGTGTTCTAACTTGTATAGCTCTTCTCTCTTCTTTTGTTCTCTTGTGATTTGGTAACTTTCTTTAACGTTTGGATTCTTTTCATTTTTTATGTATCTATTACAGGTTTTGTGTATCAAACCACAGGTTTGTGGTTTCTGTGAAGTTCATATATAACAATCTATATGTATAGAAGTCTATTTTAAGTTGGTGGCTCTCTAGTTTGGATGCATTCTAAAAGCATTACATTTTTTACCCCTGACACACATTTTGTTTTTGATGTCATATTTTATATCTTTTAACTAATTATTGTAGATAAAGTTTATTATACTTCTTTTGTCTTTTTTAATCCTTATACTACCCTTATAAGTGTTGACCTGTAACCTTTTCAGTAGGTTTGCATTTACCATTGAGATTTTTCTTTCATATATTTTCTTTTTATTTTTTAAGAATATTTATTTATTTAGAGAGAAAGGGAGAGAGAGAGAGCATGCAGGGGAGGCGCAGAAAGAGGGAGAGAGAAAGAATCCAAAGCAGGTTCTGCACTGTCAGTGCAGAGCTCGACATGGGGCTTGAACCCATGAAGCAGGAGATCATCACCTGAGCTGAAACCAAGAGTCCGATGCTTAACTGACTAAACCACCCAGGTGCCACTCTTCCACGTATTTTCTTATTTTTAGTTGTGACCTTTTATCCATTTAAAGAACTCTTTTTAATTTTTTTTTTTTTTTTTTTTGTAAAGCTGGTTTAGTGGTGATACCCTCATTTAGCTTTTGCTTGTCTGGGAAACTCTTTATCTCTCCTTCAGGTCTTAATAATAACCTCATCAGGTACTGTATTCTTGGTTGTAAGTTTTCCCTTTCAGCACTTTGAATATATCATGCCACTGCCTTCTGGCCTGCAAAATTTCTCTTGAAAAATCAGCTGAGAGTCATATGGGGAAATCCCTTATATGTAACAAGTTGCTTTTCTCTTGTGGCTTTCAAAATTCTCTATCTTTAATTTTTGATATTTAAATTATAATATGTCTCGGTGTGGATTTCTTTGGGTGCATCTTGTTTAGTACTCCCTGTGCTTCCTGGATGTGGAAATGTGTTTTCTTCCTCTGGTGAGGGAAGTTTTCAGCTATTATTTCTTCAAACAAGATTTCTGCCTCTTTCTCTCTCTCCTCTTTCTGGGAGAAGAAAACTTTGCTAAGAAAGCTTTAGCTGAGGGGCGCCTGGGTGGCGCAGTCGGTTGAGCGTCCGACTTCAGCCAGGTCACGATCTCGCGGTCCGTGAGTTCGAGCCCCGCGTCGGGCTCTGGGCTGATGGCTCAGAGCCTGGAGCCTGTTTCCGATTCTGTGTCTCCCTCTCTCTCTGCCCCTTCCCCGTTCATGCTCTGTCTCTCTCTGTCCCAAAAATAAATAAACGTTGAAAAAAAAAAAAAAAAAAAAGAAAGCTTTAGCTGAGAACTTTGCTAATCTGGGGAAGGAAGTAGACATCCAAATCCAGGAGGCACAGAGACCTCCCATTAAAACCAACAAAAGCAGGCTGAGAGCAAGATACATTGTAATTGAATTTGCAAAATACGGCAATAAAATAAACAGACTAAAAGCAGCAAGACAAAAGAAGTCCCTAACTTACGAGGGAAGATCCATAAGGCTAGCTGCAGGTCTATCCACAAAAACTTGGCAAGTAAGAAGGGAGTGGCACATATTCAATGTGCTACCTGGGAAAAATATGCAGTCAAGAATACTCTATCCAGTAAGACTATCATTCAGAATAGAAGGAAAGATAAAGAATTTCCCAGACAAACAAAAACTAAAGGAGTTTATGACCACTAAATGAGCCCTGCAAGAATTATTAAAGGGCACTTTTTGAGTAGAAAGGAAAGACCAAAAGGGACAAAAGAACAGAGAAAAATCTCCAGAAACAATGACAAAACAAGTAATAAATGGCACTAAATACATAACTTTCAATAATTACTCTGAGTGTAAATAGACTAAATGCTCCAATCAAAAGACATAAAGTGTCAATAGATTTAAAAAAAGCCCATCTAATGCTGCCTACCTGAGACTTATTTTATTTATTATTTTTTTTTTTTTAATTTTTTTTTCAACGTTTTAATTTATTTTTGGGACAGAGAGAGACAGAGCATGAACGGGGGAGGGGCAGAGAGAGAGGGAGACACAGAATCGGAAACAGGCTCCAGGCTCTGAGCCATCAGCCCAGAGCCTGACGCGGGGCTCGAACTCACGGACCGCGAGATCGTGACCTGGCTGAAGTCGGACGCTTAACTGACTGCGCCACCCAGGCGCCCCGAGACTTATTTTAAACCTAAAGACACCTGAAGATTCCAAGTGAAGGGATGGAGAAATATTTATCATGAAAATTGATGTCAAAAGAAAGCCAGAGTAGCCACACTTACATTCGACAAACTAGATTTTAAACCAAAGACTGAAAAAAAAAGAGTGTCTCAACCAAAGACAGTGCCAAGAGATGAGGAAGGGCACTATATTTTAATAAAGGGACTATACAACAAAAATATCTAACAAATGTGAATATTTATGTCCCCAACATGAAAGCACCCAAATATATAGCACAATTAATAACAAACATAAAGGAACTAATTGATAATGTCCCCTACTATTTTTGTGTTATTAACACCACACTTACCGTAATGAACAAATCATCTAAGCAGAAAATCAACAAGGAAACAATGGCTTTGAATGACACACTGCACCAGATGGACTTAATATATTCAGAACATTACATCCTAAGACAGCAGAATATATATTCTTTTCAAGTGCATATGGGACATTCACTAGAACAGATCACATACTAGGTCACAAATCAGGCTTTAACAAGTACAAAAAGATTGAGATTGTACCATGCATATTTTCTGATCATAACACTATGAAACTTGAAGTCATCCATAGGAAAAAAAATGGGAAGACCACAAATAAAGAGATTAAACAACATGCTACTAAATAATGATGGGGTGCCTGGGTGGCTCAGTCGGTTAAGCATCTGACTTCGGCTCAGGTCATGATCTCATGGTTTGTGAGTTCAAGCCCTGCGTCGGGCTCTGTGCTGACAGCTCAGAGCCTGGAGCCTGTTTCAGATTCTATGTCTCCCTCTCTCTCTCTGACCCTCCCCCATTCATGCTCTGTCTCAAAAATAAATAAACGTTAAAAAAAAAAAAGAATGAATGAGTCAACCAGGAATCAAAGAGGAAATAAAAAATTACATGGAAACAAATGAAAATAAAAACACAATGGTCCAAAACCTTTGGGGTGCAGCAAAAGTGGTCCTAAGAGGGAAATAAGTAGCAATATAGGTCTCCCTCAAGAATCAAGACAAATCTCAAAAAAAAAAAAAAAACCAACCCTAACTTTACATCTAAAGGAGCTAAAAAAAGAACGAACGAAGCCTGAAGCCAGTTGAAGAAGGGAAATAATAAAGATTAGAGCAGAAATAAATGATATAGAAACTAAAACAACTAATAGAACAGATCAATGAAACCAGGAACTGGTTCTTTGAAAAAAATCAATAAAACAAATTAACCCTTAGCCAGACCCATCAAAAAGAAAAGAGAAAGGACCCAATAAATAAAATCACAACAGAGGGAGGAGAAATAACGACCAACACAGCAGAAGTAACCATTATAACACAATATTATGAAAAACTATTTGCCAATAAATGGGACAACCTGGAAGAAATGGGTAAATTCCAAAAAGCATATAAACTACCAAAACTGAAACATGAAAATACAGAAAACTTGAAACGACTTATAGCCAGCAAAGAAATTGAATTAGTAATAAAAAATCTCCCAACAAACAAAAGTCCAGGACCAGATGGCTTCACAAGTCAATTCTACCAAACATTTAAAGAAGAGTTAATACCTATTGTTCTCAAACTATTCCAAAAAATAGAAAAGGAAAACTTCCAAATTCATTCTATGAGGACAGCATTATCAGCAAAGCCAGACAAAGACTCTACTTAAAAAGAGACCTATGCAACCAACAGAATGGGAGAAGATATTTGCAAATGACATATCAGATAAAGGGTTAGTATCCAAAATCTGTGAAGAACTTATCAAACTCAACACCCAAAAACCAAATAATCCGGTGAAGAAATGGGCGAAAGACACGAATAGACACTTCTCCAAGGAAGACATCCAGATGGCCAACCAACACAGGAAAAAATGCTCAACATCATTCATCATCAGGGAAATACAAGTCAAAACCACAATGAGACACCACCTCACACCTGTCAGAATGGTTAACATTAACAACTCAGGCAACAACAGATGTTGGCGAGGATGCAGAGAAAGAGGATCTCTTTTGCATTGTTGGTGGCAATGCAAGCTGGTGCAGCCATTCTGGAAAACAGTATGGAGGTTCCTGACAAAACTAAAAATAGAACTACCCTATGACCCAGCAATTGCACTACCAGGCATTTATCCACGTGATACAGGTGTGCTGTTTCGAAGGGATACATGCACCCCCATGTTTATAGCAGCACTATCAACAATAGCCAAAGTATGGAAAGAGCCCAAATGTCCCTCGATGGATGAATGGATAAAGAAGATGTGGTATATATATACAATGGAGTATTACTTAGCAATCAAAAAGAACGAAATCTTGCCATTTGCAACTACACGATTGGAACTGGAGGCTATTATCCTAAGTGAAATTAGTCAGAGAAAGACAAAAATCATATGACTCCACTCATATGAGGACTTTAAGTGACAAAACAGATGAACATAAGGGAAGGGAAAGAAAAATAATATAAAAACAGGGAGGGGAACAAAACAGAAGAGACTCATGAATATGGAGAACAAACTGAGGGCTGCTGGAGGGGTTGTGGGAGGGGGGATGGGCTAAATGGGTACAGGGCACTAAGGAATATACTCCTGAAATCATTGTTGCACTATATGCTAACTAATTTGGATGTAAATTTAAAATAAAAAATAATAAATAAACAAATAAAAAGAAGTAAAAACCAAAAAAAAAAAAAAAAAGAGAGAGAGAGACCTATGGACCAACATCCATGATGAACTGATACACGAATTCAGTAAAGTCACAGGATGCAAAATCAATACACAGAATTCTGTTGCATTTCTTACCAATAATGAAGTAGCAGGAAGAAAAATCAAGGAATTGATCCCATTTACAATTGTACCAACAGTTATAAGATACCTAGGAATAAACCTAACCAAAGAACTGAAAGATCTGTACCCTGAAAACTGTAAAGCACTGATGAAAGAAATTAAAGATGACATAAAGAAAGGAAAGAGAGGTGCACCTGGGTGGCTCGGTCGGTTGAGCATCTGGCTTCAGCTCAGGTCATGATCTCATGGCTTGTGGATTTGAGCCCTGCATCAAGCTCCGTGCTGACAACTCCTAGCCTGGAGTCTGATTCGGATTCTCTCTCTCTCTCTCTCTCTGCACTTCCCCTACTCACACTCCTATCTCTCTCTTCTTCAAATATAAACAGATATTTTTAAAAATTTTAATAAAGAAATTAAAAAAGACATTTCATGCTCATAAATCAGAACAACAAATATTAGTAAAATGTCTATACTACCCAAATCAAAATACCAACAGCATTTTTAACAGAGCTAGAACAGACAATCCAAGAATTTGTATGGAACCACAAAAGATTCTGAATAGTCAAAGCAATCTTAAGAAAAGTGAAGCTGGAGGCATCACAATTACGGATTTTGATTTATACTACAAAGTTGTAGTGATCAAGAAAGTATGGTACTGACACAAAAATAGACAAATAGATCAGTGGAACAGAATAGAAAACCCAGTAACAAACCTGAGAGTATACGTAAATTAATCTTCAACAAAGCAGGGAAGAATCTCCAATGGGAAAAATCTCTTCAAAAAATGGTATTGGGAAGACTGGACAGCAACATGCCAGAGAACGAAACTGGCCCCCTTTCTTACACCATACACAAAAACAAATACAAAATGGATGAAAGACCTAAACGTGAGACAAGAAATCATCAGAATCCTAGAGGAGAACGCAGGCAGTAACTTCTTCAACATTGGCTGTAGCAACTTCTTACTAGAAACGTCTCTTGAGGCAAAGGAAATAAAGGAAAAATATACTACTGGGATAAAAAGCTTTCGCACAGTGAAGGAAACAATCAACAAAACTAAAAGAAAACTGATGGAATGGGAGGAGACATTTGCAAACAACGTATTTAATAAAGGGTTAGTATCCAAAACCTATAAAGAACTTATCAAACTCAACACTCAAAAAATAATCCAATTTAAAATTGATAGAAGACATGAATAGGCATTTTCCCAAAGAATATCTATAGATGGTCAAAAAAGCACATGAAAAAATGCTCAACATCATTTATCAGGGAAATACAAATCAAAACTATAATAAGATGTCACCTCATACCAGCAAAATGGCTAAAATTAGCACAGGAAACAGCAGATGTTAGTGAGAATGTGGAGAAAGGTGAACCCTCTTACACTGTTGGTGGGAATGAAAACTGGTATAGTTACTCTGGAAAACAGTATGGAGGTTCTTCAAAAGTTAAGAAAAGAACTACCCTATGACACAGCAATTGCACTACTAGGTACATACCCAAAGAATTAAAAAATACTAATTTGAAGGGATACATGTACCCTAATGTTTATAGCAACATTATCAACGATAGCCAAATTATGGAAAGAGCCCAAGTGTTCATCAACTGATGAATGGAGAAAGATGATTTGCATACACACACACACACACACACACACACACACACACTGGAATATTACTCAGCCATAAAAAAGAATGAAATCTTGCCATTTGCAATGACATGGTTGGAGCTAGAGAGTATTATGCTAAGAGAAATAATTCACTCAGTAAGACAAATACCATATGAATTCATTCATATGTAGAATTCAAGAAACAAAAAAATGAATATAGAAGGGGAAAAAAGAGGAAAACCCAGAAACAGGCTCTTAACTATAGAGAACAAACTGATGGTTATCAGAGGGGAAAGCAGTAGGGGAATGGGTGAAATAGGTGATAGGAATGAAGGAGTATACTTGTGGTGATGAGCACTGGGTACTGTATGGAAGTGTTGCATCACTATGTTACACATCTGAAACTAATATTACACTGTATGTTAAATAACAATTTCAATAACAATGTAAATAGAAAAAGTATGGCTAAAAGTAAGTGACAATCCAATAAGATAAAGGGATTCCAAATGAAGACATTTTCAATGCATGAATCTTCTTCATACAGAAATTAAATTTATAAAATAAAAAATAAAAATAAAACCAAAGTAATAAATATATCAGCATTTTAATAATAAAATAGTGTAAAGAAGCTTAACCAAAAAAACAGTAATCCTTTATACCAGTCCTTTCCTTTCTTGTCTTACCAGACGTGGCCACTGAATTTTTTTTTGTTTTTACGTTTTACGCAGATTCACCAGTTTTTCATGTTTTGCTACATTTGCTTGATAATTTTCCCACTTTACATACAAATATGAAAATTGGTAAAGATAGACATTAATTTTTGAACTACCTGAGTGTAGTTTTGTGGATTGTAGCCTTTTACCCTTAAATACTGTAGTATGTGTATTCTAACCGCAAATTGAATATTCTTTTACATAACCACAATCCACATAAAAACTCACTCTTCAATATTTTATTTAATTTATAGTTTATATTCCAGTTTCATCAATTGTCCCAGCAGTGTCCCTTAGAACATTTGTTCTCTTTTAGTGCAAGATTAAATTGTATTTATTTGTTATTCTTCTTAACCTGTTTTTCTGAAATAATTCCTCAGCCTTTCTCATTCACAGTGTTAACACTTATTTTTATATTACTTTAAAAAACTTTACTGAGACAAAATTGCCACACAACTAACTGTATATAAATTGTATGATTTGGTAAGTTTTGAAATATGTATACAAGTTTCCATATGTCCATTGTAATTTCTTCCTCCAGCCATCCACTGTCTCCCATTTTCCATACAACCAGTGATAAGTTTTCTATTTATATTTTTAGTCTTTTATATAAATGGAATGATGAAGTGTATGCTGTTTTCTTCCAGCATAATTATTTTGAGAATCATACATGTTTATGCATGTATCAGTATTTTGTTTTTATTGTTGAGAAATACTTCTTTGCATATTAGCATAGATTGTTTACCCATTCTCCTGTTGTTGGACATTTGGATTGTTTGCAAGTTTTTGCAGTTACATGTAAAGCTATGAACATTTATGTACAAGTCTTGTGTGGACATATTTCCCTTCTAGGTGTACAAGGAAATATGTGGATTACATGGTAGGTATATGTTTGATTTCTTAAGAAACTGCCAAACTTTTCCAAAGTGGTTGAAATATTTTACATTCCAACAGCGTTATAGAAGTGTTCCAGATCCTCCAACTTCTAGCTAACCTTAAATGGTTATTACTTTTTCTTTTCCTTTTTTTTAAGAAAGAGAGAGAGAGAGAGAGAGAGAGAGAGAGAGAATATGAGTGGGGGAGGGGCAGAGGGAGCGAGAGAGAGAGAGAGAGAGAGAGAGAGAGAGAGAGAGAGAATCTAAAGCAGGCTCCACACTGAACTCAGAGCCTGACATGGGACTTGATCTCATGAACCGAGGATCACAACGTGAGCCAAAATCAAGACATTCAACCAACTGAGCCACCCAGGTGCCTCTAAATGGTTAGTCTCTTTAGTTTTAGTTAAGTGCATAGAAATATCTTATTGTGGTTTTAAGCATTGCCCTAATAACTAATGACATTGAGTTAATTTTGTGTGTTTGTCATATATATATATATATATGTTTATATATGTATTTATATATATATGTCTATATATATATACATATATACATACATATATATATATATATCTTTTTGGTTAAGTGTCTTTTCAAATATTTTCCTTGATACTGAGGTTTTTGAATGTTCTTCAGTCTAAATTTGTCTGATTTCTTTTGTTAGATTTAGGTTATATGTATTCAGCTGGAATACTATAAAAGTAATATTTCCTTCTCAGAGCATCCTGTTTGGAGGCATACTTTATTTCTCTGCTCTATATTCATAATATCAGCTCATCAACATGTGGCCCATTCTTTCCACTTCATAGTTCCTCTTTTCTTCCTTGGAACTAATAAGGAATCTGTGGGGAAAGACTTTGAGACCCTGGAAATTGTCCTGCTCTTCATCAAATTTCCCCCTGGATTTAGTATCCCTTGATGATTACTTCCTGAACTAGTCTTTACTAGTATCATTGCAAAATGTTGGTTTTAGGGGCTCCTGGGGGGCTCAGTTGGTTGAACATCTGACTCTTGATTTTGGCTAAGGTCATGATCCTAGGGTTGTGGGATTGAGCCCTATGTCAGGCTCTGTGCTGAGCATGGAGTCTGCTTAGGATTCTCTCTCCCCACACCCTCCCCACCCCATGTCCCCTGCCCCTTTGCTCTGTTCACGCTTGCTCTCTCTCTCTCAAGTGTGCGTGTGTGTGTGTGTGTGTGTTGATTTTATAAGCACTCCTTCTACATTTATTAGTTCATATTCTACTCTAAGAGCCTGCTAATGTCTCTCTCTCACTCTTTCATGTGCACACCCTCCCTTTCTCCTCCCTTTTCTTTCATGGATTTCTTATGTTTTCAGTGACTTAAAATTCATTACTGTCCTTATACTGATGCCCCAACTGATGCCCCAGATTTGGACAGGGTGTGACCTCTCAAGCTACCTTATGTGTCCTTATGAGAAAGGCCCTCATCGTTTTTAAAAAAATTTTTTGTTCATTAATTTTTTTGAGAGAGAGAAAGCAGGGGTGGGGGCAGAGAGAGGGGGAGACACAGAATCTGAAGCAGGCTCCGGGCTCTGAGCTGTCAGCACAGAGCCCGACGTGAGGCTTGAACTCACTAGCTGTGAGATCATGACCTGGGCTGAAGTTGGATGCTTAACCTACTGAGCCACCCAGGCGCCTGGCCCCCATCATTTTTTGATCACTCCTTACTTTGTCACAGAAAGATGTTCTAAGCTTACCATGTAACTTTCCTGTTGCAGCCCTGAAATTAGTCATTTTTCTAAGTGGAGAATGATATTTAGAAACTAAGATCTGAACAGTACATGTTCTTATTTCCACTAGCATGTAATTGCTTCTAGGCCTTTTAAGGAGATAGAGCTAGGAAACCTATTCATCTATCATTTATTAATGAACTGGAAAGTTTAACAACTACCCAGTGGGGGAGGGGCAGGTAGGGATGGAAAGCCTTGATTTTTAGCATTTGCCAATTTTCAAGGTATAATCACTCCCGCTGTGGGTGGTTTCAAGCTACCATTATGAAATCACTAAATGTGTCTGTGCAAAGAAGTGGACGATTGACTTTCATGAGCCAGTAGAAGTGAACTCCAATATACCAACCTAGATAATCTAGTTAATCTATCCAATTGCCTATCTATCCACCCATGTACCTAATTCCAATCCAACCCCACAGGGTTTTTTCTTGACTTCACTCATTCCATATTTTAGCTTACCTTCTTCCATGGTGAGAATCTTGTCTCCTAATAACATTAACATGTGAACTCATTTGCTCATTCCTACCAAATACAAAGAATTATTTAAGAATGGCTACATCCATATCACTATCTAAAACAAACCAGTTAAAAATAGTTCAAGATTTATTTGCATTTCCCCTAGACTGTAGGCGTATAGTTGAATCAGTTTTTTAAAGTTCCTACAGGAGTGCCTGGGTGACTCAGTTGGTTAAGTATCCCACTCTTGGTTTTGGTTCAGGTAATGATCTCACAGTTGGTGAGTTTGAGCTTCATGTTGGGCTCTGTGCTGACAGTGTGGAGCCTGCTTTGGATTCTTTCTCTCCCTCTATCTCTCTGCCCCTCCTGCCACCCTCAAAATAAATAAACTTAAAAAAAAAGTTTCTAGGATTTGTTCTCCCTTCTCCTTCAATTCAGTTATGTAGTTTATTTGAAGTATATTTGGGTTCATTTATATTTGTATTAATTTTGAGGGTTTTCATTTCATCTTAGACAATTCTATTTTTTGAACATGTGGAACATTAACATGATTTCAAAAGTACAAAAAGGTATACTCGGAGAAGGTTACTGTCTCCTCTATCCATTCTACCCCATTCTACCATACCTCATTTAGGTCTCCAATTACCTTAATTTCTCATTTATCCTTCTTGTGTTTCTTTTTGCAAAAATAAACATGTATATTCTTAATTCTTTGTCTTTCTTAGACAAAGGTAACATAATACAGATAATCTTTTGAAGTTTGCATTGTTGTCTTTATAATATATCCTAGAAATCACCCCATATCAGCTTATTATAAATCTTCCTTTTAAAAAAAACAATTTTTTTTTTCACAGCCAACTAGTGCTCTATTGAGTATAAACTATAGTTTATAAATTCGGTTTCCTATGTGTGAGTATTTAGGTTGTTTATAGTATTTTGAAATTACAAATAATGCTGTAGTGACAAAATTTGTGCATATCTTCAGTGTAGATTTTCTAGGAGTAGGGTTGCTGGGCAGAAGATAAATGCAAAAGTAGTTTTGGTATATGCTGGGAAACACATTTTTTAATGTTTATTTACTTTGATAGAGACAGAGCAACCAAGAGAGGGGCAGAGAGAGGAGGAGAGAGAAAGAATCCCAAGCAGGCTCCACACTGTCAGTGCAGAGCCCAATGTGGGGTTCGAACTCATGAGTTGTGACATCATGACCTGAGCGGAAACCAAGAGGTGGATGCCTAACCACCTGAGCCACTTGAGTGCCCCTGCTGTGACATATTTTTTAATTAACTTCCCTATTGTAATTCATCCTCAGATACTTAGCATGCTTATGGCACTTTAAAATACATTAATTTAGACATTGACATTTGATTTCTCTTACAATAGGTGAGGGTTTAGCACACCCAACACCTTTTCTTCCTCCTCCTTTCTTCTACAGTCTTATCACTGCTCTCTGACCTAGTTGTGGCGGAGGGAAAAGGAATGTTATCTTTTGTAATTTCCCCTAGTCTCTTCCTGAAGTAGACACAAACAGTATGCTTGCAGTGTCATTGCAGCCTTAAGACAGATCCCCTAGCTTGATTTCAGTAGATGGCCCTATAGTGTTCCAAAGCTGCTGATGCTGGCTCAGCTTCTCCACTGGTCAAGTATGTACATTCAAACACCTTTTTTTGCTCTCTGCTGTAGCAGTGTCACAAACTGGAAACCCCAGGTTGGATCTGGCATTGTTTGACCTTTATAATATTTTTTAATGCTTTTTAAATTTTATTTGTTTTTAAGTAGGCTCCATGCAGAGGAACTCCCCAACAGAGGGCTTGAACTCACGACCCTGAGATCAAAAGTCAGATACCCAACTGATTGAACCACCCAGGCACCCTAATATTTTGTAATATTTTAAAGTAGTTGACAACATTTGAAACATTTTTCATAAAAATCCAGACTCTCACTTTTCTTGGGAAATTGAAATCTCTAGGTCTCGGTTTCTACATGCCCATAATATTTTGTAGCTGAGAAACTGCTGCCCCATTTAGATAGGGCATGCACTAACGGCCCTCACTTATTTCACCTACTGGGCTATGTGACTTTGTAATCCCTGAACTACAAAGTCTCCCTTCTCTCTGGAAGGTAAGGACATTAGTCCTTTCCCTTTATCCAAGCCAATGTATATTTTATATTGTTAAGCTGAAAGTCAATAACAGTATTTGCATTTTTATGAAAAATTTATTTGCTTTATAAAAGAAAACAGCCCACTGAAAAGCCAAGTGGTAGGCTAGAATTAGATTTTCTTACTCTGTAGGTTTACTGGCATCATCACTTAGAGGAGAGTCTGAGGGCATTCTTCAATTCCACATTTATTTTCTATGTACCCAAGTTTTTCTCAAGCCTACAGATACAGATGTGCCCCAGTACTTCCTCCTTATTACTAAGAGACTTCTTTCCCAGGTCCTGTCTTTCTGGCTCCAATCCAACCTGGATCATTTTTAGTCTTTCTTGCTCCGTTATTGTCCTGTGATTGTGCTTCATTGCTCTATTGAGTTAGAGCCATTGTTAACTGGATTTTATGTATCTTTGTTTAAGCCTTCATTTAGTGGAGGCATACTGTTAACTAGCCACCTAAGAAAAAAAATCTTCATTGTCTGCCTGCTATTTGTGCCTGGGTAAGCGTGTATGGAATTTTAGATTCAAAAATTTCTTCTCAGAACTTTGAAAGGCTTCCTTCCACAGTTTCCCAACATATCCAGAGTTCTAATTACATTCTGATTCTTGTTCTTCTGAAGGTAGCTGTGTGTGTGTGTGTGTGTGTGTGTGTGTGTGTGTGTGTTTCTTCAGAAGATTTTAGGATCTTCTGTTTGGTTCTAGAATTTGACAATTTCACTTTGAGTAAAAGTTTAAAATGACCTGCAGAGCCCTCTGTGATCTGCCTTCTTACTCTCAGTTTCTCCTCAACTCCTATCATTCGCCAACTAGGTCACTCCACTCTGTGGGAGGCTACTGTGAACTTGAACTTGCCAAGCATTTTTGGAGCCTCTTCTTTGGCTATTCTTACTTTGGATATTTTCCAGCAGCAGATATCCCGGTGGCTATGTTTTTCACCTCCATTGATGTTCTTTTCTCCAGGAGACCTACCCTGCCTACCCTGTTTAATACTGATACTCTCTTGCTGCTGCCCCTGTACACTTAATTCCTCTTCCCCGTCCTGCTTTTTTCTTTATTCCATAACCTATCTCCTTCTAATATGCCATAACATTTCCTTCTGCTAGGACTTTATTGTCTGTCTCTCGCTGCTAGAATCAAATCCTCATGAGGTCAAGAAATCTAATTTACTACCTGAAACACATGAACAAAGCCTAGTCTCATTTAAGTGCTCAGTGAATTTTTGTTGAACAATATGGGTTCATGTTGACCTCATGCAGCTGGCTCATAAATGACATCTATTCAGGCAGGCCAAAGGAAAGGTGACAAAGAGGATCACAGTGTTCCGTTAGTGGAAGAGTTGAACCTAGCATCTACTCACTTTGCAATTACAGGCCTGCAATTTATCAAGAAAGAAACTGGGATGCATTTTAAATAGACTGTTATAAGCCAATTGGTCTACAATCTGTGGGTACAAGGAATTGTTCTTTCAAGAAATGAGATAGGTGAAACAATCCATTAGATGGGACTTTTTCAGATATTAACTTGAAGTGCCAAATAGGAAGCTATTGAAGAAACCAATCAACTCTACCAAGGTTGAGAACAGCCCTAATGAAAAGTTTTTTAGGAAATAAAATTGAATAGGTCCTTTACGTTATTTTTGGACTTTAAACTTTTCTCCTGTTCCACACCCTCTAAACCCCCCTTACAAAGATCACCAAGCACACTAGTATAATTTTAGTTAGTTCAGTAAACAATATACTTCAGTTAGTGCATTTAATTATAATGAAAACTATGAAAGATTATAGCAGACTTTGAAGAACAATTGTTCATTGATAATTTATGTATATTTGTGAAGATTGCTTATAAGTGGACTTCTACACCTATTTTTCTTTTATTCATTTAATCTCCAAATAAATATTGAGTGCTGAGCCCATGTCATAAAAAATGAACAAGATACAGTCTTGGTGTTCAAGTTTCATTTAGTCTAGGTCAGGGAAACAGACAAATAAACAGGCTTAAACTTACAAGGTAAATGTTTGAATCTAATTTTCTGATTCTCTAGAATATCGTTTAGGAGTATTGATATCAAATTTAAAATTTGTGCCTTCTACACTTTGCAAATGCAAAATATAATTTAAAACACTTTAAACGTTCACTGTTAAAGTGCACTTTTGACTTTTAAACATCTGTTCTATACCCGTGTTAGAATTAATTAAAATGTGATACTAAAAATTCTAACTAGAAATCTTATTGCTTAGTTATAACGATTAAATTCCTGTTTTTAAATTGTATTATATATATTACATTGGGATGTCTTGAAACACTGCATACAATTTGTATGCCTGGATGCTAATTTATTAATCAGAAAAGAAATGAGAGGAAAAATAATGTATAGTTTTCAGTAAACAAAGTACAGCACTGTAAATATATTTTCCTTCTGATTTTTTAAATAAAATTTTCTTTTCTCTAGATTTATTGTAAGGATACAGTATATTAATACATATAACATAGAAAATGTGTTAATTGGCTATCAGTAAGGCTTCTGGTCAACAGTAGGCTATTAGTAAAGTTAGTAAACAAAGGTTATTCAAAGATTTTTCTTTTTTCTTTTTCTTTTTTCTTTTTTTTTTTTTTTTAGAGAGAAAGAATATGAGGGAGAGGGGCAGGGGGAGAGAGAGAGAGAATATTAAGCAGGCTTCACACCCAGCACAGAGCTGGACACAGGGCTCAATTCCCCAACTGTGAGGCCCCATATTTATTGATTTTTTTTTTTTTCTGACTGGAGTGGGGGGTGGGGAGTTGGTGTCCCTGGATCCTTCATTGTTCAGGGGTCAACTATAGTCATTATTGGTGCCAGGTTTCACTTGTTGAGAAAAATTTCATTGGAGAGGCCAGTTTGAATAGTGTCTTGAATATAAGACATGGAATAAAATCAAGTTGGAATAAAAACCAGTTATATACCCGGTTCTGCTAACAGGTATAAAATCATCATGGGCAAATCTGTTTACCCCAACATAGTGTCGGGATATACATTGGCTTCTAGCTGGGCTGAACATTCAAGATGTTTATGTATCTTTAAAATTTCACTGGATTGCAACTCATTAGATACTAACTTGGGCAAAATAGTATTGAAAAATACTGTGTATAAATGGCCACCTGAACACATTTCTCTCTTAAATGCTAACTCTGGAGGTTGGGGGAAGATTTTTTATGTTAAGGCTTATTCACACCAAAGCATTCCAGCTTTTGTCGCCAAAAAATTATGATTCAGTAGGACTGAAAACTAGGCTGTGGAGTTTCTTTAATTGGAGAATTACTACTTGGATTCAGTTTTTATGGCTTGATCCCATCATGGATGAATTGGCCTCTTCTGACAGAACTCATTTCATGTAAGGTAGATCTGTGTGTGGGTATTTATCCAGTGGATTTATAGAGTTTATACTTTATCCCAAAGAAAGAATGTTAAAAATATTTACTTGAAAACAAATCATAAAGTTTAAAGACTAGAATAGAAGTTTAAATACTAGAATAATGAACAAGGGTAGAAAGAGACAGGAGAGAAATGAATATGATTAATTGGAAGAAAAAAATAAAGGCAATGTCAAGAAACAAATCATATTAGCAGGCAGTGTAACTGATATATTAAGCAACTAAGGTTATTTGATATTTGGTGCTGGAAAGTATAATTATTACTGTTGTAACCTGAGAGAAGGGAAAATATGCTTCATTAAATAATGGCTTTTACTTTTGCCATTTTATATACCAGATTTAAATGCATGTAAGTATTCAGGTCTATAAAGCCAAAGTATTTACATTGCAAACTTTTCAAATTTCACATGCAGGAAGTCATGCAAATTAAGTGAACAAGCTACCAAGTATTTAGTACCCGAAAGTATTTCAGTGGCTCTTGAAGGTTATAAGTATAAAACAAATTTCTTTTGCTCTTGAAGACCTAACTATCTTGGAAGACAACATATGGAATAATTGGAGAATAATACAGGGCTGAATAAAAGCTAATGCTTTCTTATAAACAAAAACAAAGCTATGTGGTAGAGAGTGAAATATTTTTAGAAATTTAGAAATCAATATAGAATAAGGAAGTCAATAAAGACTTCATAAAGGAAGATGGAGTTTCTATTTCAAGGATGAGGTGAAGGATATAAAAGGGATCCACGTGGGACAATAGTATGAAGCAAGAATGAAAATATAATTTAGCTAACTTCCCATAAAATATTTTGGTATGAAAAAAGTAATAATTAAAAAGCTGTAAATGTGCAAATCAAAACCACAGAGTATCACCTCACATTCATGAGGGGGCTAGTATGAGACAGAAAATAGCAAGGGTAAGTGAGGATTTACAGAAATTGGAATACTTGTGAACTGTTGGTGGGAATGTAAAATGGGGCAGCTACCATAGAAAACATTATGAGATTCCTCAAAAAACTAACAATAGAATTACCATATGATCCAGCAATTCCAATTCTAGGTTTATATCCAAAAGAACTGAAATCAGGGCATCAGAGATATTTGTATACTCATGTTTATAGCAGCATTATTGACAGTAGCCAAAAGGTAGAAGCAATCCAAGTTTCCCTTAATGGATAAAAGGAAAAACAAAATGAGGTACATAAATATAATTGAATATTATTTAGCCTTAAAAAAGAAAGAAAACTCTGTGGGGCACCTGGGTGGCTCATTTGATGGAGCGTCCAACTCTGATTTTTGTCTCAAGTCACGGGATCAAGCCCTATGTCAGGCTCCATGCTCTTGTGGAGTGGTTCTCTCCCTCTGACCCTCTCCCTGACTTTGCTCTCTTTCTCTAAAATGAAAGAAAGGAAATAAAAACTTTGATACATACTACAATATGGATGAATCTTGAAGACACGCTAAGTGAAATAAGCCAGTCACAAAAGCACAAATAGTGTATGATTCCATTTATATGAGATACCTAATGTAGCCAAGTATATAGACACGAAGTTCTATAGGCTGAGGCTGGTGTTTAGGTGAATATGTTCTCTAGCTGATTCCAGCTAATATTTTTTTCAATGAAAAAGATTTTTTTAAAGATAATTCTTTTATGGCTGGAACTTTACCATGTGCATCAGCTACCACCCCTGTTTAATATTTTGTATTGCAAAATGAGACAGGTGAACATTATCAAATTACCACTATCACTAATTCTTCCAAACCCCTGGTCCCTATTGCAGACCTGCTACTCATTCTGACCCTTTCATTCCCACTATTTCCATTGGAGCTCTCATCTCCTGATTTGAGTGGCACTATGAAGAGAACTTCATAGTAACTAAAAATAATTATTCACAGACTGTTGTGAAATCTGAAAACGATATTATAGCAAACATTATGTGTTTGAATCCTTCTCAATTTTCTCCTCTCAAACCAAAGGAATGTCCTCCTTGATCACTATTAAACTTACAGGACTGAGTTTGTGCCTCCAACTTGGGGCATATGGCTTACCTAAGAATGTCTCTGGGCCCAATGTGTATAGGTGCATCTGTACCTCACACTGGGATATGAAAGAAATCTTGAACGTTGTTCCTAGGTTCTCTGGAGGATTGAATTCAGGTAACATCAAGAGGAATAATGGGCTGTACTCATTAACACAGGGAGAGGGTAGGAAGACTGTACATTCCAAGGATTATGGAAGCACATTCAACGCCAGAGGAAGGTCTGTGCTCTGCCTTGGAACACAGAAAGGAATTAAAGGGGCAAGAGGTGTATATTACAGATCAGAATCCATGCGAGTCCATTTCAGTCATTAATTATATAACTATGTACTGTTGTATCTATAGTGCCTGTGGTGTACCATGTTTCTTAAATAAGCGTTATTATTCAGAAGTCTTCAGAATCATCTGTACAATTCACAAAAGTCTCTTAAAGAGCTGTTTAAAGGAAAGCCTTGTTTCTTAGAAATACAAGTTTTCATATAGAAGCAGTACTGTGATAATAACACAAAGGTGTTGAGCTGCAGAGAGAGAAAGAGATTGATTGATCCAGGACAGGAAAGAGCAATTTAGATTAGGACAAAGCATCCCTGAGATGAGCAACCACTGATGGTAGCTCTTTGAAGCCATGGTATCCATCCAGGATGCTGTGGTATATCCATCAAGGACAAGTGCTAGGTGCTGCCAGCCAAAGAAATGGTCCTTGGGAACAGGAGGAATGGTTACTTTAGGACCATGGTGTGCCCTGCCTTTTCAGGCAGATTCAGTTAGATTGCCCGTGCAGAGGATGGTGAACCTTTGTGTATAATCAGTCTTTAGTTTTGTTAGTGTGGGTTGACTGGAAAATCTCTAGTTAATTCTGTTGGAGAATTCAGTCTTATGACCTGAGGAGGAAACAGGATCATAATTTTCAGGCATTCTGATAGCTGGAGCCAATTACATAGGCTCTAAATAGTGAAATGGCTCTCAGGTTCCAAATTGGGAGAGAGTAATGAAAGGAAAATAAATTGCACATACTCTCTTCCAAAGTAGTCCTACTTAGTGCCAACCAATTCCATTTTTATTCTGTAATTTTCCTACCTCTCCTAATACACTGATTTACCTGGCAAACAGATGATTATAAATTTGTCATTTGGAGTTCTGCATAAAATTTCAATAACATCTTAGTTATAAAGACAACACTTTGCCTTTCAACAGCTAACCTTAGTCATTAAGCTTTATTATGGAAACTTTCAAATAGAAAAAATAGAATTACATAATCAACCCCTATTTATCCATTATTCAGCTCCAATACTTAGGATACAGTCAATCTTGTATCAAGAGGTGTTAACAACCACCTCCAATCCCTGGATTATAATTTTTTCCCTCCTCTACATCACCTCCCTTCAATGTCCCAGTTAGGGATTATTTTATTTTAAATTAAAATAATTTTTTTTAAATTTATTTTTGAGAGAAAGAGCATGAGGAGGGGATGAGCAGAGAGAGATCTGAAGCAGGTTCTGGGCTCTGAGCTGTCAGCACAGAGCCTGACTGACACAGGGCTTGAACTCGAACTGTGAGATCATGACCTGAGGTGAAGTTGCCCGCTTAACGGACTGAGCCACCCAGGTGCCTCATATTTTATTCTATTTTAAAGTTTGTGTATTTAGTTTGAGAGAGAGAGAGAGAGAGAACAAGTGAGAGAGGGGCAGAGAGAGAGAGAGAGAGAGAGAGAGAGAGAGGAAGAGAATCCCAAGCAGGCTTTGCACTGTCAGCGCAGAGCCTGACATGGGGTTCAAACTCACAAACCATGAGATCATGACCTGATCCAAAATCAAGAGTCTGACGCTCAACCAACTGAGCCACCCCAGGTAATCTGGTCAGGGATTATTTTAAACCAAATTCCAGACATTGTTATTTTGTAAATATTGTTGGCACACCTGAACACCATTATTCCCTCTTCCCAAATAATATTTGGTTAATATCAAATATCCTGTCAGTGTTCTAAATATCTTCAAATGTTTCATAAATTTTTTGTGGTCTGTTTCTTCAAGTCAAAATCCACATGAAGTCCACACATTGCCTTTGACTGATACAACTCAAAAGTGTCTCTCTTTAATTTCTCTTTTAATGTAGAAGTTACTCTGTCCTCTTTTTTTCTTAAAAAATTTTTTTTAATGTTTATTTTTTTCAAAAAAAATCTTTTTTAATATTTATTTATTTTTGAGACAGAGAGAGACAGAGCATGAATAGGGGGAGGGTCAGAGAGAGAGGGAGACACAGAATCTGAAACAGGCTCCAGGCTCTGAGCGGTCAGCACAGAGCCCAACCCGGGGCTGGAACTCACAGACCGCGAGATCATGACCTGAGCTGAAGTCGGACGCTTAACTGATTGAGCCACCCAGGCGCCCCTTTAATATTTATTTTCGAGAGTGAGAAAGAGTGCAAGCAGGGGACGGGCAGAGAGACAGAGAGAGAGAGAGAGAGAGAAGGAGACACAGTATCTGAAACAGGCTCCAGGCTCTGAGCTGTCAGTGCGGAGCCTGATGCGGGGCTTGAACTCGAGAACTACAAGATCATGACCTGAGCTAAAGTTGGACATTCAACCACCCAGAGCCACCCAGGCACCTCTTTCCTCCTTTTTTTCTTACCCTTTTTTTTTTTCCCCATTAAGAACACTTATCGAGGCTCCTGGGTGACTCAGTGGGTTAACCTTCTAACTCTCCATTTTGGCCCAGGTCATGATCTCATGATCTTGAGATTGAGCTCCCTGTTTGGCTCTGTGCTGGGCATGGAACCTGCTTAAGAATCTCTCTCTCCCTGCCCCTCTGCCCCTCCCCACTCCTGCGTGTATGTGATCTGTTTCCTACCTTCCCCCACCCCGCTCCACTCTAGTGCCGCGCAAAAAAGAAACTATGTCGTTTATCCTGCAAAATCCTCACATTCCTGATTTTTGTTGCTTGCATAAATTTTTCTTGAAAAGACATGTTCTCTCATTTTACCTACATGACTACTTGATTAACTAGTTTTGTTTTTTGGTTGTTTTTTTTTTTTTTTTTTTTTTTTTTTTGTCATTTAGCATATGGGTTTATCAGGATATGGAGAGATGAGGTAAGCAGTTTGTCCAAACTTAGAGTTACTAAGTAGTTGAACCAGGGCTAGACTGTAGGAAACCCATTTCTTTGACCAGAGAGCTCTTTTTATTCAAACAGTGGGCCTCATGTTTCATAAATTATAGTAGTAGTAGAAATACCAAAATCTCTGAGGAGAATTTTGAATATTTAAAAAATGAGGTATTATCAGTATAATTTAATAAATGTTTTATGGCTTCTTAAAAGTAATCTATGTACACTTAGTTATCCAGGCACCATTTTTGTGACTGGGAATCCAATCAGGCCTAATATAGGTCCATATGTTTATCTGTTTACAGTAGTATATGTGCCTGTAAGACCTTCTTGAATTTATTCTTTCATATCATTCATTCATTTACTTATTTTTGGCTTGTTTGCTATACTAGACTATACATTTTGGGATTCAAATTACAGTGTTAGTTTCTTTGCAGTTTCTTATGGTCAAATGTACATGACTGATATTCAGGATCTTGATAGTGAAAAAGGCAAATTAGGCTGTGTAAGTCTCATTCACTTCTAAGGTAGAAACAGCATTTTCTAGGAGTAATGAATTATCTTCTATGTCTCTGCTTATTTTTCACTGCCATCTGCTGGTGCCTGATGTTGCTTTTCACTAAAATCTTTTAGGGAAATTTATCAAATGGACTTCTACAGAGAAAAAAATTATGAAGTCATAAAAATCAATTGAGAAAATGCCCATTGAAGGAATAATTCCTTTTTTGATGGGTAAAGCTGACTTAAATATACAATAGAAAGCACTAACTTCTAAAAAGTGTCGATTATATCTACTGCAATACTCCCTAAGTATTATAAGGGTTGTGAATTAAACATACAGACAATCACCTACAACTTTTAGGCATTAAAATATTTATAACCTCTGGCCAATAATTCTTAACGCAATTGAATTGCTGACAAATTAATTTTAAACAGATTTAACAATATTGTACAATACTTATGGTGGTTAATTAGAGTATACACTTTGTGTGTTAAGTTCTAAAAACAGAGGAGGACACAAGAAAGCCCTGGCGTATCCTCAGAGAAGATAATTGTAAATTATGGGATGGGGGGGAGATGGAAGAGATTTCTTATCATTTAGATTTTTTCTAACTTTATTTTTTTATTTTTTATTTTTTTAATATGAAATTTATTGTCAAATTGGTTTCCATACAACACCCAGTGCTCATCCCAACAGGTGCCCTCCCCAATGCCCATCGCCCATTTCCCCTCCTTCCCACCCCCCATAAACTCTCAGTTTATTCTCAGTCCTTAGGAGTCTCTTATGGTTTGGCTCCCTCCCTCTCTAACTTTTTTTTTCCTTCCTCTCCCCCATGGTCTTCTGTTAAGTTTCTCAGGATCCACATAAGAGTGAAAACATATGGTATCTGTCTTTCTCTGTATGATTTATTTCACTTAGCATAACACTCTCCAGTTCCATCCACATTGCCACAAAAGGCCATATTTCATTCTTTCTCATTGCCAAGTAGTATTCCATTGTGTATATAAACCACAATTTCTTTATCCATTCGTCAGTTGATGGACATTCAGGCTGTTTCTGTAATTTGGCTACTGTTGAGAGTGCTGCTATAAACATTGGGGTACAAGTGCCCCTATGCATCAGCACTCCTGTATCCCTTGGGTAAATTCCTAGCAGTGCTATTGCTGAGTCATAGCGTAGATCTATTTTTAATTTTTTGAGGAACCTCCACACTGTTTTCCAGACTGGCCGCACCAGTTTGCATTCCCACCAACAGTGCAAGAGGGTTCCCGTTTCTCCACATCCTCGCCAGCATCTATATAGTCTCCTGATTTGTTCATTTTAGCTACTCTGACTGGCATGAGGTGGTATCTGAGTGTCTTTTGATTTGTATTTCCCTGATGAGGAGCAACTTTGAGCATCTTTTCATGTGCCTGTTGGCCATCTGGATGTCTTCTTCGGAAAAGTGTCTATTCATGTTTTCTGCCCATTTCTTCACTGGATTATTTGTTTTTCGGGTGTGGAGTTTCGTGAGCTCTTTATAGATTTTGGATACTAGCCCTTTGTCTGATATGTCATTTGCAAATATCTTTTCCCATTCCATTGGTTGCCTTTTAGTTTTGTTGGTTGTTTCCTTTGCAGTGCAGAAGCTTTTTATCTTGATGAGGTCCCAATAGTTCATTTTTGCTTTTAATTCCCTTGCCTTTGGAAATGTGTCAAGTAAGAAATTGCTGCGGCTGAGGCCAGAGAGGTTTTTTCCTGCTTTCTCCTCTAGGGTTTTGATGGTTTCCTGTCTCACATTCAGGTCTTTCATCCATTTTGAGTTAATTTTTGTGAATGGTGTAAGAAAGTGGTCTAGTTTCATTCTTCTGCATGTTGCTGTCCAGTTTTCCCAGCACCATTTGTTAAAGAGACTGTCTTTTTTCCATTGGATATTCTTTCCTGTTTTGTCAAAGATTAGTTGGCCATACTTTTGTGGGTCCAATTCTGGAGTCTCTATTCCTTTGGTCTATGTGTCTGTTTTTGTGCCATAGATTTTTTTCTAACTATATACAAAACTTATCAATAAAATAAATTCAAAATTTACTCAATGTTTATTGTAAAATAGGTTTTCTTTCTTTGTGTTTTGAGCTTTTTATGGTTAACAGAATTGAATTAACTTTACAAAGCCCTAATATGGTGATTTAGATTCAGACTTTTGATATATCCTATTATTGAGTCTTGTGTTCTTTCGTGACTATCCTAGGGAGAAAAAATTGCTGAGGTATTTTTAAAAACAACAGTATAGTTGACATATTAATATCCTCAGTTTTTTTTAGTAAACTACATGAGATGTTCCTGTTCTAAACCTGGACATTTTATTATATAAATTTACATATCACGTTTATAAATCATTAAAAAGTTTTTCAATCCTATAGCAAAATAGAAAGGAAAGGATATTTAAAACACAGAACTAAGGAGAGTAAGCTGGAGACTAGTTAACATAAGTCTAAATTTACTCAGAAACAACGGAAAGATGGTACAGAATTTACCTTTATAATTTTCATGGTAACTAGAGAAAGAGAACATAGGTGTTTTATAAATTAACTAGTTAGTCATTTTAACACATGTAGGATAAATTGTCTTATTTTCTTGTGTTACTGCCTCCATTGGTGATGGCTCCTGATACATACACATACACACCCACATACACATATATTACATATATATATCAAATACGTATATAGTGTCAGAGCCATATACTTTATCCAAAGACCTGCAACAGATACTTCAACGCATAGGTAGATCTCTTTGCAGGTTAACTGGCCTCAGAACCATGTTTTTATTGCTCAGAGTTTTATCGTTTTATAATATGGTCACAAAGGATTTGAGTTTTTTGAATACTGATTTGATATCTTCCAAAACACAGCACGAACTCATTAAAAAATGAGATATAATGACATATAACATTGTATCAGTTTTAGGTGTGCATCATAATGATTTGATATATGTGTGTTGTGAAGTGATCATCATAAGTCCAATTAACACCTATCACCGTACATAGTTGAACTTTTTCTCTTATGATGAGGACTTTTTTTTTTTTTTAATTTTTTTTTTTCAACGTTTATTTATTTTTGGGACAGAGAGAGGCAGAGCATGAACGGGGGAGGAGCAGAGAGAGAGGGAGACACAGAATCGGAAACAGGCTCCAGGCTCTGAGCCATCAGCTCAGAGCCTGATGGCGGGGCTCGAACTCACGGACCGCGAGATCGTGACCTGGCTGAAGTTGGACACTTAACCGACTGCGCCACCCAGGCGCCCCATGATGAGGACTTTTAAGATTTACTTTCAGCAACTTTCAAATATGCAATACAGTATGGTTAACTACAGTCACCATGCTGTACATTACAACACCAGGACTTATTTATTTTATAACTTGAAGTTTGTACCTTTTGACCACATTTCAACCCCCTCTTCCCTGCACCCTGCCTCTAGCAGCTACCAATCTGTTCTATGTATCTAAGATTTTCTTTTTTTCCTAATTGCATCAATTTGATATATGACATTTGCATAAATTTAAATGTTACTTTGATACATTTGTATATTGTAATATTACTGCCAGTGTAATGATATATATTACATTATTATAGTACAATATTGTCTAGATTTACCTTACTATGCATTAGATCTCTATACCTTGTTTAGTACCTGTTAGAAGTTTGTACCTTTAAATGACATCAGTCTTCTTCCCCCACCTCCCACCACCTGATCCACCAGTTCACTCTGCTTTTTTACAGGTTCCTTTTTACAGACCTTTTTAGATTACACACATTTAAATGACAATCACATATTACTTGTCTTTCTCTATCTGACTTATCTCACTTGCCATAATGTGCTCAAATTCCATCTATGTTGTTGCAAATGGCAGGATATCCTTCTTTCTCATGAATGAGTGATAATCCATTGTGTACATACACCACAGCGTTTTGGTCCATTTATCTGTCGACAGGCACTTAGGTTGCCCTCATATCTTGACTACTGTGAATAATGCTGCAATAACAGAGGAATGCATACATCTTTTTGAAATCCTTATTTCCTTCAGTACATACCCAGATATGAAATTGCTAGACTATATGGTAGATATATATTTCATTTTTTGGAGAATCTCCTTATTGTTTTCCATAATGGTTGGACAAATTTATATTCTTGAAACAGTGTATAGGTGTTCCCTATTAACCACATCCTTACCAGCACCTGTTTTCCCTTATCTTGATGACAGTCATTCTAGCAGATGTGAGGTGATATCTCATTGTGCATTTCCTTGGTGATTAGTGATGTTGAGAATCTTTTCACGTGTCTCTTGCCCCTTTTGATGTCATCTTTGGAAAAATTTCCACTTAGTTCTGCCCATTTTTAATTGGATTTTTTAAAAGTTGAGTTCTTTATATTTTGGATATTAACCCCTTATCCTATATATGGTTTGCAACATTTTTGTGCCATTCTCTAGGTTGTCTTTTCATTTTGTTGTTTCTTTTGCTGTGCAGAAGCTTGTAGGTTTGATGTAGTCCATTTATTGGTTTTTGCTTTTGTTGTTTGTGCTTTTGGTGTCATGTCCAAAAAAAACCATCATTAAGGCCAAGAATGAGGAGCTTCTTCCCTATGTTGTATGGCATCAGATCTTATGTCTAAGTCTTTGATCCATTTTGATTTAATTTTTATGAGTGGTGTGAGATAGAGGTCCAATTTCATCGTTCTGCATGTGTTTCTCCATTTTTCCCAGTACCACTTGTTGAAGACGTTATCCTTTATTCATCGAGCTCCTGGCTACCTTGTCAAATATTAGTTGACTCTATATGTCAGAATTTAATTCTGGGCTTTCTTTTCTGTTCCTTTGGTCTATATGTTTGCTTTTGTGGCAGTACAATACTGTTTTTGTTACCATGACTTTGTAATATAATTTGAAATCAAGAAGCAGAATTCTTCTGGCTTTGTTCTTTTTTTCTCAGGATTGCTTTGACTATTTGGGATCTTTTGTGGTTCCACACAAATTTTATGATTGTTTCTTCTATTTCTGTAAAGAATGCATTTGGTATTTTGATGAGTATTGCATGGAATCTATAGATAGCTTTAGGTAATATGGACATTGTAACAATATCCTTTCAATCCATGAACATAGGATATCTTTCCATTTGTTGTGCTGTCTTCCGTTTTTTCCAGCAAAGTCCGGTAGTTTTCATTGTACAGATCTTTCACTTCTTGGGTTGAATTTATTCATAAGTATTTTATATCATAAATGGATTTTTTTAAAGATGATTCATCATTAGTGTAAAGGAATGCAATTAATTTCTGTATGTTGATTTTGTATCCTGCAACTTTACTGAAATTGTTACTTTTTTTCAGCAGTTTTTTTACTCTTTGGAATTTTCTATATATAACACATATCATCAGCAAATAATAATAATTTTATGTCTTCCTTTCTAACTTGGATGCCTTTTATTTCTTTATGTTGTCCAGTTGCTCTAGCTAGAACTTCCAGGACTATAGTAAATAGAATTGTGGGAGTGGGAATCCTGACCTTGTTCTGGATCTGAGAGGAAAAGTTTTTAATTTTTTTCCATTGAATATAATGTTAGCTGTGGGTTTGTCAAATATGGAGTTTATTATGTTGACGTATATTTTTTGTATACCCAGTCTTTTAAGATTTTTTATCATGACAGAATGTTGTATTTTGTCAAATGCCTTTTCTGTGTCTATTGAGATGATTATGTGATTTTTGTCATTTATTTTATTGATGTGATCTGTTATATTTATTGATTTGTGTATGTTGAACCATTCTTGCATCTCAGAGATAAATTCCACTTGGTCATGGTGTATACTCCTTTTAATGTGTTCTTGAATTCAGTTTACTAATATTTTGTTAAGAATTTTTGCATGAATATTTATTGGAAATAGTGGTCTATAGTATAGTGGGTTTTTTTTTTTTCTTGTGGTGTTCTTATCTGGTTTTGGTATCAGGCTAATGCTGGCTTCATAGAATGAGTTTGGGAGTGTTCTCACCAACTCAGTATTTTGGAAGAGTTTGAGGACGATTGGTATTAATTCATCTTTAAATGTTTGGTAGAGTTCCCTTGTGAAACTGATCTTGGAGTTGGGTTTTTAATTTTTTTTTAATTTTAATAGATTTTTTTTTTATTTTAGAGAGAGAGTGTGAGGAAGGGTAAGGGGCAGAGGGAGAAAAAGAGAGAATCTTAAGCATTCTCCATGCTCAAGCAGAGACCGATGTGGGTGGGGCTTGATCCCATGACCCTGGGATCCCATGACTTGAGCCAAAATCAAGAATCAGACACTCAACCAACTGAGCCACGCAGGTGTCACTGTGTTGGGTTTTTGATTACTGATTTAACCTCTTTAATCATGGGTCTGTTCTAAATTTCTTTTTCTTCAGGATTCAGTCTTGGTAAGTTGCTAATTCTAGAAATGTATGTAGTTCTAGGTTATCTCATTTGTTGGCATGTAATTATTTGTAATAGTTTTCTATGACCCTACGTATTTCTGTTGTATCAGTTGTAATGTCTCCTCTTTAATTTCTAATTATAGTTGAGTCAAATTCTTTCTTTTTTTTGTCTTTATTTTATTTTATTTTACTTTTTTTTTTAATATAATTTGTTGTCAAGTTGGCTAACATACAGTGTATACAGTGTGCTCTTGGTTTTGGAGGTAAATTCCCATGGTTCATCGCTTACATACAACACCCAGTGCTCATACCAACAAGTGTCCTCCTCGATGCCCATCACCCATTTTCCTCTCTCCCCCACCCTACCACCATCAACCCTCAGTTTCCTCTGTACTTAGAGTCTCTTATGGTTTGCCTCCCTCCCTCTCTGTTTATAACTATTTTTCTCCTTCCCTTCCCCCATGGTCTTCTGCTAAGTTTCTCAATTTCCACATATGAGTGAAAACATCATAGATATCTATCCTTCTCTGACTGACTTATTTTACTTAGCATAATACCCTCCAGTTCTATCCACATGGTTGCAAATGGCAGGATTTCATTCTTTCTCATTGTCAAGTAGTATTCCATTGAATATATAAACTACATCTTCTTTATCCATTCATCAGTTGATGGACATTTAGACTCTTTGCATAATTTGGCTATTGTTGAAAGTGCTACTATAAACATTGGGGTACATGTGCCCCTATGAATCAGCACTCCTGTACCTTTTGGATAAATTCCTAGTAGTGCTGTTGCTGGGTCATAGGGTAGTTCTATTTTTAATTTGTTGAGGAACTTCCACACTGTTTTCCAGAGTGGCTGCACCAGTTTGCATTCCCACCAACAGTGCAAGAGGGTTCCCATTTCTCCACATCCTCGCCAGCATCTGTTGTTTCCTGAGGTTGTTCATTTTAGCAACTCGGACTGGTGTGATATCTCAATGTGGTTTTGATTTGTATTTCCCTGATTATGAGTGGTGTTGAGCATCTTTTCATGTGCCTATTGGCCATCTGGATGTCTTCTTCCCATTTCTTCACTGGATTATTTGTTTTTCAAATGTGGAGTTTGGTGAGTTCTTTATAGATTTTGGTTATTAATTCTTTACCTGATATGTCACTTGCAAATATCTTTTCCCATTCGGTCGGTTGCCTTTTAGTTTTGTTGACTGTTTCCTTTGCATTGCAGAAGATTTTTTTCTTGATGAGGTCCCAATAGTTCGTTTTTGCTTTTATTTCCCTTGCCTTTGGAGATGTGTTGAGCAAGAAATTGCTGTGGCTGAGGTCACTGATGTTGTTGCCTGCTTTCTTCTCTAGGGTTTTGATGGTTTCCTGTCTCACATTTAGGTCTTTCATCCACTTTGAGTTTATTTTTGTGTATGGTGTAAGATAGGGTATAGTTTCATTCTTCTGCATGTTGCTGTCCAGTTTTCCCAGCAACATTTGCTAAAGAAACTGACTTTTTTCCATTGGATATTCTTTCCTGCTTTGCCAAAGATTAGTTGGCTATACATTTGTGAGTCCAATCCTGGGTTTTCTATTCTATTCTATTCCATTGGTCTATGTGTCTATGTTTGTGCCAATACAATACTGTCTTGATGATTACAGCTTTGTAGTAGAGGCTAAAATCTTGGATTGTGATGCCTCCTGATTTGATTTTCTTTTTCAATATTAATCTGGATATGTGGAGTCTTTTATGGTTCCATACAAATTTTAGGATTGTTTTTTATAGCTTTGAGAAGAGTGCCAGTGCAATTTTGATTGGGATTGCATTGAATGTGTAGATTGCTTTGGGTAGTATTGATATTTTAACAATATTTGTTCTTTCAATCCATGAGCATGGAATGTTTTTCCATTTCCTTGTGTCTTCTTCAATTTTCTTCATAATTTTTGTATAGTTTTCAGCATACAGAGCTTTTACATCTTTGGTTAGGTTTATTCCTACATATTTTATGGTTCTTGGTGCAATTGTAAATGGGATCGATTTCTTGATTTCTCTTTCTGTTGCTTCATTACTGGTGTATAGAAATGCAACCAATTTATGTACATTGATTTTGTATCCTGTGACTTTCCTGAATTCATGGGTCAGTTCTAGCAGCTTTTTAGTGGACTCTTTCAGGTTTTCCATGTAGAGTATCATGTTGTCGGTGAAAACTGAAAATTTGACTTATTCTTTGCCAATTTGGATGCATTTTATTTCATTTTGTTGTCTGATTGCTGAGGCTAGGACTTCCAACACTATGTTAAACGATAGTGGTGAAAGTGGACATCCCTGTTGTGTTCCTGGTCTCAGGGGGAAAGCTCTCAGTTTTTCCCCATTGAGAATGATATTACCTGTGGACTTCTCATATATGGCTTTTATGACGTTAAGGTATGTTCCTTCTATCCCGACTTTCTTGAGGGTTTTTATTAAGAAAGATGCTGTATTTTGTCAAATGCTTTTTCTGCATCTATTGATGCATCTATTGCATTGTATGGTTCTTATCCTTTCTTTTATTAATGTGATGTATCACATTGATTGATTTGCGAATATTGACCCAACCCTGCAGCCCAGGAATGAATCCCACTTGATCATGGTGAATAATTCTTTTAATATGTTGTTGAATTTGATTTGCTAGTATCTTGTTGAGAATTTTTGCATCCATGTTCATTAGGGATATTGGCCTGTAATTCATCTTTCTTGTGGGGTCTCTGTCTGGTTTGGGAATCAACGTAATGCTGGCTTCATAGGATGAGTCCAGAAGCTTTCATTATGTTTCTGTTTTTTGGAACAGCTTGAGAAGGATAGGTATTAACTCTGCTTTAAATGTCTGGTAGGGGGCGCCTGGGTGGCGCAGTCGGTTAAGCGTCTGACTTCAGCCAGGTCACGATCTCGCGGTCCGTGAGTTCGAGCCCCGCGTCAGGCTCTGGGCTGATGGCTCAGAGCCTGGAGCCTGTTTCCGATTCTGTGTCTCCCTCTCTCTCTGCCCCTCCCCCGTTCATGCTCTGTCTCTCTCTGTCCCAAAAATAAATAAATGTTGAAAAAAAAAATTAAAAAAAAAAAAATAAATAAATGTCTGGTAGAATTCCCCTGGGAAGCCATCTGGCTTATGACTCTTATTTGTTCGGAGATTTTTGATAACTGACTTAATTTCTTTGCTAGTTATGTGTCTGTTCAAATTTTCCATTTCTTCCTGTTTGAGTTTTGGTAGTGTGTGTGTGTCTGGGAATTTGTCCATTTCTTCCAGGTTGTCCAATTTGTTGGCATTTAATTTTTCATAGTATTCTCTGATAATTGTTTGTATTTCTGTGGTGTTGGTTGTGATATGTCTTTTTTCATTTATGTTTTTATCTATTTGTGCCCTCTCTCTTTTCTTTTTGACAAGTCTGGTGAAGAGTTTATCAATTTTGTTTGTTTTTTTCAAAAACAGCTCTTAGTTTCACTGATCTGTTCTACTATGGGTTTTTGTTTTTTGTTTTTTTGGATTATATATTGTTTATTTCTGCTCTAATCTTTATTATTTTTCTTCTGCTGCTGGCCTTGGGGTTTCTTTGCTGTTCTACTTGTAGTTTCTTTAGGTGTGCTGTTAGATTTTGTATTTGGGATTTTTCTTTTTTCTTGAGATAGGCCTGGATTGCAATGTATTTTCCTCTAAGGTCTGCCTTTGCTGCATCCCAAAGGGTTTGGACTGTCGTGTTTTCACTTTCATTTGCTTCTATATATTTTTTTAACTTCTTTGTTAATTGCCTGGTTGACCCATTCATTCTTTAGTAGGATGTTCTTTAACCTCCATGCATTTGGAGGTTTTCCAAACTTTTTCCTGTGGTTGATTTCAAGTTTCATAGCATTGTGATCTGAAAATGTGCATGGTATGATCTCAATTCTTTTATATTTATTGAGGCCTGTTTTGTGACCCAGTATCTGGTCTATCTTGGAAAATGTTCCATGTGTATTTGAGAAGAATGTATATTCTGCTGCTTTAGGATGAAAAGCTCTGAATATATCTGTCAAGTCCACCTGGTCCAGTGTATCATTCAGGGCCATTGTTTCTTTATTGATTTTCTGCTTAGGTGATTTGTTTCTTGTTGTAGTGGATTATTAAAGTCCCCTGTAATTTACTACATTCTTACCAACAAGATTGCTTATGTTTGTGATTGTTTTATATATTTGGGGACTTTCAAATTGGGTGCATAAACATTTATAATTGTTAGCTCTTCTCGATTGATAGACCCCGTAATTATGATATAATGCCCTTCTTCATCTCTTATTACAATCTTTAGTTTAAAATCTAGTTTTCCTGATATAAGTATGGACTCTCCAGCTTTCTTTTGACTTCCAGTAGCATGACAGATCTCCATCTCCTCACTTTCAATCTGAAGGTGTCCTCAGGTCTAAAATGAGTCTCTTGTAGACAGCAGATTGATGGGTCTTTGTTTTTTTATCCATTCTGATAGCTTGTGTCTTTTTATTGGAGCATTTAGTCCATTTACATTCAGCATTATTATTGAAAGATAGGGGTTTAGAGTAATTGTGTTATCTGTAGGTTTCATGATTGTGGAATGTCTCTGGTACTTTCTGGTCTTTGCAGCATTCCACTCACAGGGTCCCCCTTAGGATCTCTTGCAGGGCTGGTTTGGTGGTCATGAACTCCTTCAGTTTTTGTTTGGGAAAGCCTTTATCTCTCCTTCTATTCTGAAGGACAACCTTGCTGGATAAAGGTTTCTTTACTGCATATTTCTCCTATTGAGCACATTGAATATCTCCTGCCACTCCTGCCAACCTTCAGTGGACAGGTCTGCTACTACCCTTAGGTGTCTACCCTTGTAGGTTAAGGCCCGTTTATCCCTAGCTGCTTTCAGAATTCTCTCTTTATCTTTGTATTTTTCCAGTTTCACTATGATATGTCGTGGAAAAGACCTATTCCTGTCACTTCTGAAGGGAGTTCTCTGTGCCTCCTGGATTTGGATGCCTGCTTCCATCCCCAGATTGGGGAAATTCTTAGCTATAATTTGTTCAAGTAAAACTTCTACCCCTTTCTCTCTTTCTTCTTCTTCTGGAACTCCTTTGATAATGGATATTATTATGTTTCATTGACTCACTTAGTTCTCTAATTCTCTCCTCATGGTGTAGCACTTTTTTATCCGTTTTTCTCAGCTTCATCATTTTCCATAGTTTTATCTTCTATTTCACTTATTCTCCCCTCTACCTCTTCCATCCTCACTGTCACCACATCTAGTTTATTTTGTACCTCATGTACAACATTTCTTAATTTGTCATGACTATTTTTTAGTTCCTTGATCTTTGCAGCAATAGATTCTCTGCTGTTTTCTATGCTTTTTTCAAGCCTAGCAATTAACCATATAATTAGTATTCTAAATTCTTGCTCCATTATATTGTTTATATTTGTTTTGATCAATTCTTTAGCTGTCATTTCTTCCTGGAATTTCTTTTGAGGAGAATTCTTCTGTTTCATCATTTTGGCTAGTTTTCTATCCCTTTTATGTTTTAAAAGCTTGTTATGTGTTTCTGTTTCTGTTCCTTATGTGCTTTAAAAGCTTAATATAGTGCACCTGTAAGCACTACTATATTAGAGAGGGGTCATACACTGTCCAGGGTCTGGCCCTTCAGGAGGTGTGTTTGGAGTATGTTACATACTCTTTGTTGTTGGGACTCTGGTTGCTTTATCACCCTACTTGTAGTGGTGGTTTGGACCCTCTACCAGGTGTGTTTTGATTTGTTCATTGAAGTATCCCTGGAAAAAAAATTAAATAAGAAAATGGGGGGCAGTGGTAGAGAAAAAGGCCTTAATCCATTCAAAGAGAGAAATGACAGGGGTGGGGAAAAAATAAAATAAAATAAAATAAAATAAAATAAAATAAAATAAAATTGACAAGGAAGAGAAACTATACAACTTAATCCAGAGAGGGAAAAAAAAGAAGGAGATACATAACAGGTATAAAGAGAATAGATTAAATATGTCTGCTTGAACAAACCGACAACCAGAATAACCAGACTAGAAGAGGGAAGAAATAAGAGGAAGAAAAGGAAGAAAAAAAAATGTGTATATATATATATATATATATATATAATAAGAACTGATCAAGAATTAAATCAGAAAATGCAAAATTTGCTGGGTGCCTTGGAACCGGTGGCTGTGCTGGTCTAAAGTGGGGGCTGTCTGGTTGGTGAGCGTCGATCTTGCTCTGGTAGATACAGGGTTACCAGGCTTGGAGGGGCGTGGTTTGGTATAGGCTGGTCCCGCCTGCACTGTAGCCCCTTGTCTGTTCCCTGAAGCCCCACCTTGTTGGTGATGGGGAGAAAAAAGGTGACACCCCAGTCTCTCCTCCCTGGACCGGGTGTCCCAAACCACTCCGTTCAGGCGGTCCTCACAGTGCTGCACCCTCGAACAGGCCATTTTTTTTCCTTCATTCTACAGTCTGCTGCCTCTCAGGCACTCTGCTGGGATTCAAACCCTGATGTCTGAAAGGATCCCACTCCACGCACCCTAGTTCCAAGGTAGAGCCACTCTGGCCCGCCAACTAAAGGCCTCTGGCTCCTCACAGCGCCACAAGGGCGGAAATGAGGTGGTTTGTCCTGCTCCAACGACTCCCGTGCCTCCCTGGCGCTTGGCTGGGATTCAACTGCCCACCCACCGGAATTGTGTTAAAGGATCCTGCTCTGCAGGCCGCAGTTCTGGGGAAGTGCTGCCCCACGCCCTGATCGAGGACCTCTGGCTGGCGGGTGAAGGCAGTCTTTGTCCTTGGACCAGCTATATACCTTCCTCCCACAGCACTCAAAGGAGGGGATTGCTTTTTCTGACTACGAGCTGTACCTCTGAGCTAGTTACCAAGCTAGGGTCTGGCTCCCCTTCTCCCCAGGCACGTGAACAGGGCAGCCGGCCCCAGTCTGGAGAAAGCCCCACAGTTAGAAACTGGGTCTTTCTCCGTTTCTTCTGATCCCGGGTCCAGGGTTTTTCTCTTGTCCAAATACATTCCTACACTTCCACAGCCTCTGTTTCTTTTCTTTTTGTCTCTCCTAATTTGTCTTTCTAATTTCTGCCCTCCGTGCCTATGCTGCCTATTTTATCTCTCCCAGTTCGCAGTCATGCACCTATGGCCTGCCAGGTTGTCCCCGTGGGCTCTTGGAGATGTCTCTGTCACTCTGCAGCACAGACTCTTGGAATTCCAAGTCCTCTGGCCTCAACACTGCTGTGTTTGAGAGACAAGGGAACTTCAGGTCCCCCTACTTCTCTGCCATGTTGACCATTCTCTCGAGACTTATTTTTTTCTTAATCTAACTAAAGTCTTGTCAAATTTGTTTATCTTAAAAAAAAATTTTTTTTACATTTACTTATTTTTGAGAGACACAGAGACACAGAGAGACAGAGTGTGAGCAAGGGAGGGGCAGAGAGAGGGAGACAGAATCCTAAGGAGGCTCCAGGCTCTGAGTTGTCAGGACAGAGCCCGATGCAGGGCTCAAATTCATGAACTGTGAGATCATGACCTGAGCTGAAGTCGGATACTTAACTGACTGAGCCACCCAGGTGCCCGGAATTTGTTTACCTTTTTGAAAAAACAGGTCTTAGTTTCATTGATGCTTTCTTTTGTTTTTCTGGTCTTTATTTCATTTATGTCTGCTTTGATCTTTGTGATTTCCTTCCTTCTGCTAGCCTTAGTTTGTTCTTTTTTTTTGTTCCTGAAGGTGTAAAGTTAGGTCATTTATTTTGGTTCTAATTTTTTAATATATGTGTTTATTGCTATAAACTCTTTTTTCAGAACTGCTTTCACTTCATCTTACAAAATTTGATATGTTGTATTTCCATTTTCATTTTTTTCAAGATAAATATTTATTTCTCTTTGATTTCATCTTTGACCCATTGGTTGTGTAAAAGTGCACTGTTTAATTTCCACATATTTGTAGATTTTCTCACTTTGCTCTTGTTGATTTCCAATTTCATACCACTCCTGGTCAGAAAAGAAAGTTGGCATTATTCCAGTCTTCTTACATTTGCTAGGATTTGTTTTGTGTCCTATCATATTATCTATCCTGAAGAATGTTGTATGTGTACTTGAGAAGAATTTGTATTCTGATGCTATTGGATGGAATGTTCTCACGCATTATTCCATTCCAATGTTTCCTTGTTGACTTTTCTATCTGGAAAAGGTCTATCCATTGCTGATAGTGGGGTATTGAAGTCCTCTACTATTAATGTATTGTTGTCTATTTGTCCTTTAAGATCTGTTAGTATTACCTTAATATATTTCAGTGCTCAGGTGTTGGGAGCAAATATATTTATAATTGTTGTAGCTTTTTGATATATTGATCCCTTTATCATTACATAATGACTGTTGTCTCATTACCATTTTTGGATTGAAGTCTATTTTGTCCAGTAAAATTATGGCTAACCCAGTTTGTTTATTTGTTTTATTTCTGCTTGCTTAGAATGTCACCTTCCAGCCCATCACTTTGAGTCTACATGTGTTTTTAGAGTTGAAATAAGTCTTCTGTAGACAGTCTATACTTGGGTCTTACTTTTTTACCCATCTATCCACTGTGTGCCTTTTTTACTGGTGAGTTCAGTCTAATCATACCTACGGTGGTTGTTGATATGTAAGGATTTGCTACTGCCTTTTGCCTCTTGGCTATTTTGTTTCTCCGTTGTTCGTTTTCCCTTTTTCTTTATTTCTTTTTTGATGTTTATTTATTTTTGAGAGAGAGAGCATGAGTGTGTGTGCACAAGTGGAAGAGGGGCAGAGAGAGAGGGAGACAGAAGATCTGAAGTGGACTCTGCACCGACAGCAGAGAGCCTGATGTGGTGCTCGAACATACCAACAGTGAGATCATGACCTGAGATGAAGTCAGACACTTAGCCATCTGAGCCACCCAGGCACCCCAAGCCTCCTCCAAGGTCCAAAGTCACCCACATAAGATGCATAGATGGATGGATCTCCTAGATATCCTGGAATGCTTTGTATAGGTGCTTTTGTTCAGTTATGGATGTCAGATTAGTTGTAAATCATAGGAGAGAGAAAAACAAGGAAAGACTCACATTGCCATGATGCTAATGTCACCAAGTTTGTTTTTTAATTCCACATAGAATGAGACGATAGGGTATTTTCCTTTTTTTACCATTTTTTTGAACTTAAGTTTTAGTTAACATGCAGTGCAGTATTGGTTTCACAAGTAGAATTCAGTGATTCATGACTTATATACAACACCCAGAGCTCGTAGTAAATGCCCTCCTTAATAGGTATTTGTCTTTTTAAGTCTAACGTATTTTACTTAGCATAATGTCCTCAAGGTCTATCCCATCAAATAGGATGACAAGATTTCCCCTTTTATTGTGGTTGAATATTCCATTTTGTGTATATATATATATATATGTCTACATATATGTATATATGTCTACATATATGTATATGTCTACATATATACGTATATATATATACGTATATATGTAGACATATATATACGTATATATATGTGTGTATACACACACATATATAATGTAGTATATACATATATGTATATACTACATATATATAAAATGTAGTATACACACACACACACAACATTTTCTTTACCCATTCATCCATCAGTGAACACTTTGTTTGTTTCCATGTCTTGTGCTATTATAAATAATGCTGCAAAGGAGGTACAAATATATTTTCTAGTTAGTGTTTTTGTTTCCTTCAGATAAATACCCAGAAGTGGAATTATTGGTTCTTGTGGTAGTTTTTAATTTATATTCATTTTTACTGCTTTTGTGTATCCTACCTTCATACTGTGATTTTTGGTCTTTTCTTTCCACTCAAAGAGTCCCCTTTTATATTTCTTGCAGGGCTGGTTTAGTGGTCATGAACTTCTTTAATTTTTGTTTGTCTGGAAATTATTTGTCTCTCCTTCTATTCTTAAATGATAGCTTTGCTGGATAATCTTGGCTGCACGTTTTTCCCATTCCACACTTTGAATATATCATGATGCTCCTTTCTGGCTTGGAAAATTTCTGCTGAAACAGCTGTTCATAACTTTATGGGGTTTCCTTTGTATGCAGCTGTCTTGTCTTGCTGACTTTATTATTTTTTTCTTTATAACCATATTTTGCCATTATATGTCTTATGGATATAAGTCATATGTCTATATGGATCTGCTTCTGCTGATTTTGTTGGGGGTTCTCTGTGCTTGTTGGCCTGGATATCTGTTTCCTTCCCCAGATTAGGGAAGTTTTGAGCTATTATTTCTTTAAATTGTCCCCTTTTCTCTTCCTTCTTCTTTGGGACTCCTACAACATGAATGCTATTACATTTGATGGAGTCACTGAGTTCCTTAAGTCTTCTTTTGCATAACTCTTTTTTTTCTTCTCTTTGGTTCAGCCTGATTACTTTCCATTACTTTGTCTTCTAGCTTATTGATTCATTCTGCTTCTTTAACACTTTCCACAAAGTATGTTTTTCATTTTGTCTATAGAGCCCTTTATCTCTATGTTATTTGTGTCTCTGTGTTAATGGTCTCACTGATAGTCTCCACTCTTTTCTCAAGTCTGGGTAGTATCCTTATAATAATCATTGTTTTACACTCCCCATCAGGCACGTTACTTGTATCTGGTTCACTTAGATCCTCAGTCATAGCCTTGTCCTGTTTTTTTTTTTTTTTTTTTTTTTTTTTCATGTGGAAAAATTCCTCTGTCTTCACATTTTGTGTTTCTGTGCCTGTTTCCCTGGGTAATGAAAGTCAGCTACGTCTCCCCTTCTTGAGGGTAATGGCCTAATGAAGGAGAGGTCCTGTAGTGCCCTGTATTGTAGTATCCCTTGTTCCTCAGGACCTGCTGCTCCTGGGAATGTCTGCAGTGTGTGTTGTCTGTGCTCTGCTGTTGTGTCCTGACTGCTTTATCCTCCAGGCCAGCCATCTGCAGAGGCTCTGCCTGTCTGTTGCAAGTTGTGTTTGGTCCCTGGCCCAAATGTGGTATATTTTAACTAGGTGTGCTCTGGTCTATTTGTGAAATAGGAAATGTCACCACTGCCACTGGAACCAAGGCCTTGGCAAATTTGTGTTGGGAGTGTGGCATTGGCAGGGGTTTGGGCCAGCCTTCTTGGGGGAGATCCCCACCATGCTGGGACTCAGACAAGTATGACTGGGAAGGGTGGTTCCACTAGGGTGCAGGAGACAGGGCTTGGTGTAAGCAAGTTAGGGAACAAGTTCCCTGGGTACTGCACTGGTTCCCACAGGTAGCCCTGTGCTTATGCTGAGTGGTGAGTGAAGGAAATGGCTCTGCCAGCTCCTTTATTCCTGGAGAGGTCTCTCTGTGAAGGCTGCCTCTTTGCCACATGGTCAAAGATAAACTAACCTATTATGTGCCCCATGTTCTCATTAGATCGCTGTTTCCACACTGTATGTCCATAGGCTATTTGTCCTTCCTTTCCTCTGGGAAGTAGTCCCAATGTCCTCCAAGCTTTCCCAGAACCAAACACACTAACCTTTAACACTCCAGGCTTTAAGTCCCATTGGTTGTAAGAACTCATGAAATTCAGGCCTTCTCACATTCCAAGCAAATTGCTATGGGGATTAGTTTTCCCTGTGTGTTAGTCTCTTGCCCTTCCCTGGGACTCTGGCTCCCTCCTTACTGCAACAGCCACAATCCATTTCTCTCCCAAGCTGAATCTCCACACTTCCTACCTTCTTTTATGTGGCTCTTTTCTACCTTTAGTTGTGGAGCATTATCAGTCTTCAGATTGATTTCTGGGGTGTTTGACGACATATGATAGCTATGTCATTGTGTTCATGGGACATGGTGAGTTGAGGGGACTGCTACTCTGTTGTCATCTTCCCCTCTCAGATTGTTCCTTCTTAATGTAGGTTTTTGACCACTATAAACTTACACTGGAACTGCTTTTGTTGCATCCCCTAAGATTTGGTAGGTTGTATTTTCATTTGTCTTCAGGTATTTTGACCAATTGATAGTTCAGTAGCATGTTTAGTCTTCACACATACATCATTTTTCTCGTTTTTTTCCCTTGTATTTTACACCATCAGAAAAGATACTTGATAGGATTGAAAACTTCTTAAATTTATTAATATTTGTTTTATAGCCTAACATATGATCTATACTGGAAAATGGTCCCTGTTCATTTGCGAATGTCTATTCATCTGGTCTGATGTTTTCTTTTTGATTTTCTGTCTAGGTGACCTATCTACTGATGAAAATGGGGAGATATACCCTATTATTGCTATTTCTACCTTGAAGTCTTAACATTTGCTTTATATATTTAGTTGCTCCTAATTTAGGTGCGTAATTGTTGGGTTGATCCCTTTATCATTATATAATGAGCTTGTCACTTATTACAATCTTTCTCTTAAAGTATATTTTGTCTAATAAGCATAGCTAGATCAGCTTTTGGTTTCCACTGGTAACAACTTCTTCCTTCTCTTCACTTCTGGGCTAATGTGTGTCCTTAGAGCTGTAGTGTTTCTAGTAGGCAAGCAGATCATTGGGTCTTGTTTTTTTAATCCATCCAGCTATTCTATGTATTTTGAATGGAGAATTCATTTATATTTAATTATTGATGGGGAAGGCCTTACTATCATTCTTATTTGTTCTCTGGCTGTTTTATAGTTCTCTTGTTCTTGCTCTCTTGCTGTCTTATGAGTGTAGAGATTCATTTTATTCTATTCTCGTTAACTTTTGTGCATCTATTACAGGTTCTGCTGTGTGATCACCATGAGTCTTACATAGAACATCTTTATATATATCAGTCTGATGCTAACAATTAAATTTTACCCTCCTACAAAAACTACCCTTTTACTCCTTTATTTGATGTCCGAATTTAAGTCTTTTTAGTATGAACAATTATAGTTTTACGACCTTTGTCTTTCAAACTTTATACTAGATTTATAAATGATGGAACCACCAGCATCACATTAGAGTACAGTGATTTTAAGTATATACTTTGGCCAGTGAGATTTATATTTTCACGTTTTGTATTGACTAATGCCTTTTCATTTCGGTTTGAGTCCCATTAATATTCCTTGTAAAGCTTGTCTAATGGTGATGACTTCCTTCAGCTTTTGCTTATCTGGAAGACTCTCACTTTTAATTCTGAAGGACAGTTTTCTGGGTGTTGTTGGTTGGCAGTCTTAAAGTTTCCTCCTTGTTGTGATAATGCACCAGGGGATGGGGTTAATGATGAGATTGTGCCATAGCTTCTCTTGCCCACTCCAGTGTGTGTGTGTGTGTGTGTGTGTGTGTTCTCATTTACCTGATGTGTAAGAGTCACTTGGCTGGTGTCTGGATTTCTTTCAGAGGGAATAGTTTTGTACATATCTGTATGTTCAGTGTGTCCATGGGAGAAGGTGAATTCAGGAGCCTATCTATCTCACTACCTTCTGTTGGAACCGATACATATATTTTAGTATTTTACCTCCTCACATAAAATGTTTGGAATAGCAGTTATTTAATGAAGAGTTCTCTATCAGTAATTAACATGGAAAAATTTTTCATAGACATTAGCACAGATCTTTTTGAATAGGTCTTTTGATCTTTTTTGAAGAGGACAGCAGGTACTAAAGAATGATCAAGTGATCAGACAATGCAATGAACTGATCAAGATACCATATCAGCTAGTCTGGCATCAGCCTCTAGCTGTACTTTGGGTTAATCACCTTTCACAAAATGGACCCAACTCCTTCCTAACAAGGGGACGGGGTGACAGGATAGGAATCTAAGTGCAAATCTACTGTTAAATATAAAAGAGACTCAAGTTGTGAATTACTAACATTTTTAGATATGATAATACAGTTCTATTTAGCGTGGTGGTTGACCTGTCATTACTCTTACCGAAAATAAGGTATTCACCAGAGGAATCTGGGTGTATTTAAAAGTTTCAGTATATGGGGTGCCTGGGTGGCTCAGTTGGTTAAGCGTCCAACTCCGGCTCAGGTCATGATCTCGCGGTCCGTGAGTTCGAGCCCCGCGTCAGACTTTGTGCTGGCAGCTCAGAGCCTGGAGCCTGTTTCAGGTTCTGTGTCTCCCTCTCTCTCTCTGACCCTCCCCTGTTCATGCTCTGTCTCTGTCTCAAAAATAAATAAACGTTAAAATAAAAAAAAAAAAGTTTCAGTATATGTGGAAGTAGCATATTACTACAAAGATCATTTCCTTTTCATCTTCAGAATCACTTATAGGAATCACTATAGAAAATTTAAAATGCACTTTGTTAATTTAAACTTTGTACTATATAACAGGATGGGCCAAATAGGTCTAATTTAAGACATTTACCTGAGTTTGGTAAACCTGTAGAATTATACAAAAATTCTCTTAAAATGGCTTAAAAATATTACCTCATTAAAGACATAAATGTAAATGTGTCCCATGGGAAACACAGCAATTCTGATAACTGTACCTAAGAAAATGCCTGCTTTGAATACTGTTAGAAAATGCAAAAATTTAAGGAAAACTTTTACCATATAAAAATAATCTCATTTTTTTATCTTAATCATATACTTTAAGTAAAAACGATATAAAAGACCTTAAATAAAATTTGGGCAATTGGAATAAGTAAGCACATTAATGTAAAAAACACAAACTCCAAATTTCCTATAGTCACATATTTAAATGTATCTAATTTCCAAATACAGATGCCTGATAGAATACTCCCTGGTCTGCCAGATATGGTGCTGTGATACCCAAGGCCAGCTGCACACAAAAATGGTGTTTCTGAGAGAAAGGGAATGTTTTATCAGGCACTCTTCAGAGTGCTCTACTTACATGGCTGTTAAAACCTTTAATTCTGCCAGCTGTTTTCGACACTGAGATGACTGTAGACAATAGCCTCCTGATGGATACTGTAGGATATATATATATATACTATTTAACATGACTACCAGCAGCCCTGGCTTTAGAGCCAATTCCACAGGCACATACTTAGACCAAGTTACAGGATACATATTGTTTACTAATTTTTTTTTTTTTTTTTACTGCCTAAAATGTTTCTTAGTAAGTCGTTTAGGTACCTTTAAACCTGTTTATGGGTTCACTGTCAGAACTGTGAATTATAGACACACGGGAGACAGAGACCATCCCTTGGATTCCTTCTACATATGCTTCACTGTCCAGCACAGTGGTATTCAAATAATTGGTACATTAATTCAATAAATATTTACCAAGACTTCTTTAGGTCTTTGATTTTGACATTCTTATAGAAGCAAGCCAATTTTGAAAGATTTCTAGGCAGTGAAAATTTAATAAATGAAAGACACTTGCCATTACTGATCATAATTCAGAAAGGTTGAATTAAGGTTAGAAGTGGTGGGTGTTCTGAAACTGCCCACGTATATGATGTGGAATCCAAGGTTAGGACTCCAAGGATACAACTGAAGCAAAGTAGGAGAGAATATGAGGGATTGGGTTAGATTTGAAAATAAAATCTGTTTTTGTAGAAATTACAGTGATAAAATTATGAGGAAATATTGGGGAAGGAGATAAAGTAACATTAAAAAAAATAAAACGCTTCCAGTATAATAAAGTAGAATCCTAGTAAGTTTTTGAGAAAACTGTTGTTGTTTAATTCACTGACCTCTTTTGATCAGAATTTTTACCATTCCATAAACTCTCAACTGTAACTAAATTACTGCACTTTACTGACAATGTTTTGTGAAAATGCGAGCAAAAACTTCTTGGATTCTTTTAGTCTGAACAACCGAGAAATTAAAAGATCCCATCCTTAGATTTATATAATTGATTTTCTTAAAAAAATAAGTTCAGTTATGACAATATTTATCTGGAAACAGCAGCCTCCAGCAGCAAACTAACAATTGGAATAACCACAATGCCATTATGAGTCATAGTGAAACAAGCCTGCACACTTTTTGTATCTGAGTAACAAATCAGACAAGAGTGAAAAACCTCAACTATGGGGAAGGCAAATAGAGGATCTACATCAAAACAAAGTCCAAAAGGCAAAACCATAAATATTAGAACAATGCTTCAAAAGTCAATTGCTATCACAGGGAAAACATTTATGAAAGCAATTCAGAAAATAAATGAACATAGATCTTTAAAATATAGAACTCTAAATACTGATATATTTGGGATACTCTACAGTGCCCAGTTAATAGCTGTAAATATTGTTTTCCTCAGGTATTTCTAGATGCTGTAGAAATCTATTGGATTTATTGTTAAAAATTTTTTCTCAATTGTGAAAAATTAAAATCAGTTCTTCAGCCTTTAGAAAGGAAAGAAAAAAGAAAATCTCTTCACTATAATACAGCATGAAAATAGGGCATCTGCTTGCCACATCATGTGTTTTTTTTTTTTAAAGAAACTATGGTCAGAATCCATTTCACACAATCTTTAAAACAGGTAACTAAATGCCAAGTTTTTCTTTTCAGGCCAGCCACAAAACTTGAGGGAATAGATCCCAGACATATATGTACATGACAGAGCAGGCTGCTGTTTGAGCCAGCCAGTTTTAGTATCATTTCCAGGGGTCAGCAATCTATGGCCCATGGACTGAATGTGGCTTGGCCTGTTTGTGCATGGCCCTGAGCTAAGAACAATTTTTAACTTTTTAAAGGGTTGTAAACAAAGCAAACAAAGGAATATGTGACAACTGTACATGGTCTACAAAACTTAAAATATTTACGATCTGGCCTTTTACAGAAAAAGCTTGCAGACCTTTCATTTATACCAATGTTGTACAGAATTCAGACAGTGCAATTACAATTCCAATGTTCATTTATTCCGACCCAGAATGCAGCAACGTCCTAAAGAGGTCTTCTTGATGTCATTTGTTAGAATTCCTTTTCTCTTTTTTCTTCATCTTCATCATCATTAAAGTTCATCCTACAATAATATAAAAGTGATTGAAAGAAAAAAGTATGAATTTACATTAAAATGTTGGTTAGTTTATAGTACTTTATCTTTTATTTTTTTTCAACGTTTATTTACTTTTGGGACAGAGAGAGACAGAGCATGAACGGGGGAGGGGCAGAGAGAGAGGGAGACACAGAATCGGAAACAGGCTCCAGGCTCTGAGCCATCAGCCCCAGAGCCTGACGCGAGGCTCGAACTCCCGGACCGCGAGATCGTGACCTGGCTGAAGTCGGACGCTTAACCGACTGCGCCACCCAGGCGCCCTACTTTATCTTTTAAAAAATATTTAATGGATCACCATATGAAATATACCTTGCCTAAATGTAACAATGGAAAGGAAAAGGGATATCTCTTAGTTCTTACCTGCTCATGCAGATACTATCAATTACAGTTTTATAGTCATATTTTGGTACCTTTCTAAACTGAATTTCAATTCTGATATTCTGGCTATGACTAATGACATTTTCTGTTTCAAATGCTTTTTTGTTGTTTTTTAAATTTTTTTAATGTTTATTTCTGAGACAGAGAGAGACAGAGCATGAGTGGGGGAGGGGCAGAGAGAGAGAGGGGGACACAGAATCCGAAGCAGGCTCCAGGTTCTGAGCTGTCAGCACAGAGCCTGACGCGGGGCTCGAACTCACAGACCGTGAGATCATGACCTGAGCCAAAGCTGGACGCTCAACCGACTGAGCCACCCAGGTGCCCCTCAGATGTTTAACTTAAGATAAAAGTCACACTTTAAAACCTCCTGAGGAAGCGAAAATAAATCAAAACACCAGAAAAACATTTTTGTTCCCTAAACCCAAGGAAATAATTGTAACCATCTCTTTCCTATCTTTTAGATTTGGATAAAATGTAACCCTTGATACAGGATGTAAGGCTTTTTATACTGGAGTGTGCAGTTCTAATATGGTTCTATAAAGCCAGACATCTCTAGCCCTCTCCAGAATATGCGCTGGTTCTTTTGTTCTTCTTTCACCTTATAGGGAAACAATCCAAGAAACTTCTATGTGATTTTATTAAGTTCCACTCAGAAAGCATTCCAGCATTCACGGACTCTTTGGTCTGTTTGTATGTCCTAGAATGACAATGACTTAAAAAAGAAAAAATGAACACTTCTTCCAAAGAATAGCAGAGGTTGCACTGTTTGACTGATAAAATTCTAGGAGGGGCTGAAATGAGTATGGGTTCTGATACATCCTGACTATACCAAAAGAAAATCTGCTATGCAAAGTATGTTACACTGGAGACTTGTATTTATTCCTAAGAAGTCAATACTTTATTTACATTTTAACAAAATCTAAATAATTTATGGCCATAGTTCACTATGTTTTAAATGGTTGTACTTGTGCAAATTTCTACACTTTTCAATATACAGAGGTTACATTCTGATTGTCCTATTTTTGAATTAAGAAACTTCAACTTTACTATTTTTTGAAGCTTCCATTGTACCTGTTTATTGATAAATATAAGGTACAGTATAAAGCTGGCTGAAGTCAGCTCTAGATTTAGTCCTTACCTTATCTCTCTTTCCATGATTTTGAAGATTTTTCAATTTTTCATATATTAAGGTAGCAATCTCTTTTGCATCTCTGGTATCTATTTGCTCTCCCCAAATGTTTCTCTAAAATAAAAAACATTCTTCTTATAATCTTTTAGGTGTCTAATCAAAACATGACATTTGCATCTAAGAAACTTGATTATTCCTTAAAGTTCTAAATGTTTAAAACTCAAATTTCTTCAAGGAAATAATGCTACAAAGCAGTTAACTCATAATTAAATATGATACTGTTATGAACACATTTAAAGTATTTCCTTGGAAAAAATGCATTGCCAGCTCTAACTAATCTAATCTAATTCAAAACAACTAAAATATAAAGAAAAGCCATCCCCCAGAGGACTCAAATCATTCTAATCTTATACATATGTCATTGGCACAGTTAAAATCCTGACCAACTACAACACTAGAAAGTAATGTGTTATCTCCTGGTTTTCATCTGCCCACAGTAGGAAGGTGGCTGAAAAGCAGTGAAGGGGGCAGGTCAATATATCAAGCTTTACTTTGGATCTGGAGTCATTTGCTTCCTGCTTCCTAGTGGGAACTCCACACTATCTGTTAAGATCTTGCTTTTGTGTGTACCTGCCCACCTGGTTTGTACTGCTGTTAACTCCAATCATTATTCTGCTTTGGTTTTCAAATCTGGTCTGGTCTTCTGGATGCCACCTGTCTCGGTTTGTACAGGGATATTTTGGTGTCTAATGTCCTCAGGGCTCCTTTAGACACATGGTAACATCATCTTTTCAAAGAGCTCCTTCTATGGCCAGATTAATTCTGTGACTGCTCATTATATTGATACTTTGCTTACATCATTCTACCTGAGACCCCTACTTATGCTACCCATTTCTCAGCTATTCTGAGAATTAGAAAGCAGAGCTAGTGATTCCAAAGGGATGAAGTGAATTCAGATCCTGATATAAGCTCCTTTACTCTCACTGAGATGTTTACCCTAGGCTGTTCTTAAGACAGAATTAGCCTCTTGGACCAATCAAAGTCCTTCATTGAAACATCTAGTTGACAATTCTAGACTTCTAAAATCCATCTGATTTCTTTAACTCTATTTTAAAATATAATTTCCAATAAATAACCTGACATGTTAAGCTGATACTCCTTCTCAAAAAATATATTTACTTGAAATGTTTTACCATAAAACATGAATACATGGCAAATCCTTATTTATTTAATTACAATTCTATTGTCAAAAATATCATTCTTTTACTCAGGAAGATAGCAAAAGTCATGAGTATTTTCAGTTAGCAATTACAGTGGTTGAAAGATATATGCATTTATATAAATGATAGTAGAGGTTATCGCCTGAGTTTTAAGATCCATTGGTAAATGTCTAATTTTCTTTTTGGGGGGAAAAAAAAAAGCATATTGTCAGTGGCCCAAAGAAGGGAGTTGTGATCAAGCCATGGACCCTAACTTTTATTTTGCAGTCTAAACCACTAATAAATATTCCTCAAGACAAATGTTCAGGTACTAGTCTACTTCAAAAGTATGATAGTATTCTTTTAATTTTTTCCTTTCCTGGAGAAAATAATAATAAAGGTAATATGTAATTGTATAAAAGTAGAAAATATAGAACTTCACAGAATATAATTATGTTGACTTCTCCACTCAGAAAAAACTACTCTAGTATCCTGCTATGTGTCTTTAGTAGTTTCTGTAATTCATTAGTATAAAAATTTTAAGGAGTGGATCATACCAACTTTGAGACAGAAAAACCTTTGAAAATCACTTGATGTATATGTGAAAAGAAGCTTCAGCAATATGCAATAAAATGAAACAAGACAAAGGAAGGAGAAGCTAATGAAAACCTTCACACTAATAACAAACCTTTTCAACTGGGTCTGCTAAAAGAAAGGCACATACGGGAACGCCAAATACATACCTTTGCTTTTTCGTAGGGATAAAATTTAACAGTTGGATAGGCTCTGATACCAGCTTTCTGGCATGTTTGAGCATAAGCCTGACAGTCTACTTTTCCAGCTTTCACTTTTCCTTTAATCATCTGAAAAGAGAGAAGTGGGGTTTGCCATTCACTGTGGCATAAACTATTTTGGCAACCACAAGGCAACATGATACTAAAATTTTCACATCTTTGTAATAATAAAGACTTATTTCAAAAACTTAAGTTTTAATCCTTTCCATACTAATAAGATTGCTTCCAAATTTTTTAGTGGCTCTTATCAAGAAAAACTCCTTCCTGGTCCCCATACCTTGTCCATCACACCACAAACTCCCGATTCTGTCCTCAAACGCCTTCTCCCATTCTCTGGTCTCACCTGGCGAGGTAACACTCTTCATTTTGCAGAAGGCTGTCAACACCTACATTCTCCAGTTCCTCTCTGTCAGGTGTCTTACATGCTCTTTGGGGTATGTGCATATGGTCAAAACAGGATTCTTTTCTTAATTGTACTGGTTCCTCTAGCTACCTCCTTGCTTCTCTTTTTTTTTTTTTTTGAGGTTAGTCTTTCATTGCTTTTCCTCCCTCATCATCTCATTTATCAACAGATTTTAGTCTAGCTTCTGTTTTTACTGCTCCCTCCACTGAAACTGCTGTAAGTTCTGCAGTGACTACTTGACCAAACTGAATGGACACTTTTCAGTCTTAATGGGTACCTGACATTGCTAAACATGCCTTTCTTTTTTCTTTCTTGGCATTTATCACTATTCTCTCTTAGCTTTCTTGCTCCTCAGGCTGTACTATCTCATTTCTAGCATGGGGACCTCTTTCTACACCTGCCTCTCAAATTATAGTATTTAATCACAGTTGCATCTATGGCGAACACTTTTTTCACTGTGAGCAATCTCCCAAGGGAGATTTTATATATAAATGTGCCGAGATGTGCTGCTCAGCCCAACCTCCCCTGATTTCACACTCACCTATGTACTGGCCTGGTTCAACTAAATAAGCATCCTGCACAGATGATTTCTAACACGGAACCTTTCCCTTTACCTACTCTTCCTTCTGTCCTACTATTCCCTCATTCAAGCCAGAAACTAGGGCCATCTTAGACTTCTTTCTCTGTCACACTTACCACAATTAATTGGACATTAAATCCTATTCTTTTATCTCTTTTACATTTGTCCCATTCTTTCTATCACCATTACCTGTATCCCGGTTCAGATAACATCTCTCACTTCAGGACAATTAAAATACCTTTGCTGCCTCTAGTTTTGTGGCCAATGCCGGCTTACTCAAGAGGGGTTAGGGCAGCAGCAAAGCTGCATGCAGAAACACACTTATACTGAAGGTCAGAGAAATTTACAAAATGTTTATCTTTAACATTAGTTGACTTGTATCTTCAATTGCTTATAAAGGAACACCATATTGTTTCTGGTGCTCTCATATCGTTCTCTGGCCTTGCTGGCCTGTGTACAGTTCCATCCAAAGTGCTCTTTCTAAAATGTAAAATGGATCCTACCATATCCAATAGTTTTCCCCTAGTGCTTATACAGAACTTATTCTGAACAATATGAAATCACAAAGAAAGAGGACCAAACCTTCTTCCTCCTCAATTATTTACTAAGCCTGAGTTTTTGCCATTCCCCTTCTGTCTCTACACTCTGGTAGTCTGGACGAACAGTGAAGTTGACCGAACATGCACCACTCTCTTGCATCCCTGCATCTCTGCAAATACTGTCCTCTCTGCTCGGAGGACTCTCTAGCCAAACTCCTGGTCATGTGCCAGACTCCTGGTCATGTTGTAATTCTCATCTCAAATCCCAAGTTTTCGGTGGAGCCTTTTGTCTTTTCCTGGCAAGACTCTTTCTTCCTCCCATGTCCTTGCTCCCCTCTCATTTCACTAGAGCAATGATCCTGCTGTATTAAATGTATTTATTTGCATGTTATCTTCCCACTAGAATAAAACCTCAGACATGTAACTTTTGTCTTTCAATTTCTATAGCTCTAGTACTTACTGTAATGCTTCTCACCTAGTGCTTAGGATTTGTTGAATGATCTTTTTCATATTTAATAACTTTCTGGCGTATCCAAGATATAGGTGTGTTATAAAATATATAACTAAGCTAAGTTTTTCAGTATACAAGGGAATGAAAACATTTTGTTAGAATTACTGGAGAAAAAGGAAGCACAAGGGGAAAAGAAGATCAAGTAAGCGGGAAAGATGAAGAACTTATTTGAAGGATGATCCAATAACAAATAATCTTTCATGACACCTAGGAGCTTTGAAGTCCCTTTGCTAAAAAATCCTGATGGGTTAGGATTGTCAGCTTTTGCTTTAGACTGGTGAAACTGGAGCTTTCTCATTCTAAGTGAGTGTTTTGTAGCCCAGGCAAAGCTCCCTGAAGCAAGAATGCAAACAATCTGGATTAGGTCATGAACAGGATGATGGGGACAGAAACAAGAAAAAATTAGACTGTATTCTGTTTATGCATTCAGTTAAATTTTATAAGCATTTCCTGAGTTAGACTCAGATAAGACCTGTACCTGTACCTTGCCCTCAAGAAGCTCCAGTCTTATGGAGGAGATAGATATCTAAATATTTATTCACTGTGTAAGTACACCAAATGGAGTACAAGACATCAAAGTGACACTGAGAAGGACAGAGAATACAGAAGTGCCAATGTAGCTGGATTTTGTAGGATAAGGAGAGAAAGATTCAGATGACTAATAACAAAAAGGCATTTTAGAGAGAGGGAACAGTATCTGCTCAGCAAACCTGGAGTATTTTGCTGTGTCTGAACTGTGAGGTGTGGGGTGGTGACAGAGATAAAGCTGAAGAGGTAGGAAGGGTCCCACCAGAGACCTGCAATCAAGGTCGTAAGTCAAGAAACTTGGCTAACAGGAAGCCAGAGAAGGCAGTATTTTAGAAAGATCAGCAGAGCAGAACTGAATAAGGCAGACTGGCAATGTGAGACTCGTTAAAAGGCACACATGAGAAGTCTGGAAGAGATGAAGAGGGCTTGAAGAGAAAGGCTAGCAGAGGACATGACGAGGAGATGACAGATTTGAAAGGCACTTAAGAGGCAGGACAGGATCTAGTGATGGGCTGGTGGGCAGCAGAGTAATGGTGGAGGAAGGAAATAGGGAATAAGCAAGAGAAATGAGTTGTCTCTAATGGTTAGATGATGTCATCCATCAAGATAGAGATGTTAGCCAAAAGTATTAATAAAGAAGGAAGAAATCTACCACAAAGATGATACTCATAGAAATGAAATGGGATTTTTAAAAAATTCACAGGAAACTTCTTAGAAAAAAAGAATCATATATACCTTTACCTAATTATTTTATCTAATTTTTAAATAATCTAATTTTTAAAACATGCATGTAACTACAACTTACTTACATAGATAGACAAGACTTACCCTAGCCAAAAGCTCAAACTCTGGAGCAAAATTTTGGCAAGGTCCACACCAAGGAGCATAGAAATCAACCACCCAGTGATTTTTCCCTTGTATAACTTTTTCATTGAAAGTCTGAGGCGTTAGATCTATGGATGCTTGAGGTAAAAATCTGTGGCAAGGGATCAAAATTACTTTTCATTATATGAAACCAAGGAAAACATCTAAAATATAGCAAAAGTTTCTAAGTTAAAACTGACTTCAAAGAATGACTATAAAGCACAACCCTATCTTGGTAAATTATAATTCTTTACTAAGTAGTTTAAAATGTGAGAGTCTTAAAAAACTTACAGTAAATTTAACTGCAGACATAAGACGAAGGTAAATAGCACTGAATCTATTTTATGCAATGATGCATATTTTTAATTACTCACCCTAGACCCCAAATCCTCAGGGAATAAGCATCTCTATTCCAACCATTGTAACTACTGAAAGAAGAGCAAATATGAAAGTTGTAAATACTATTTTCTATTATTGGATATGTTCAGAAAACAATCTCATTGCAGCAGTTTAAAAGTTTGACTGACTACTTAGCATCTCTCTTCTCAGTTACACCTAGCTACAAACGCTGCTTACATGGCTTCTCAAATACATTTTTCTCTAGTCTTGATGTTTTTTTGTGCTCCAGGTAGTCCTAAATGTTTAGCTGCCTGCTGGACATCTCCTATAGGAGCACGGGAATGGTAAAACTCAAAATGTCTGAGACTTCAGTTTCTGAACATTTACTCTGGTTTTTATGTCTATCAAATTCCTATGTACTTTTTAAGACCCATGTCAAAAGCCACCTCATAAATGCAGCCTTTCGTGATTTCCTCTCATAGTTGTGATCCTTTCCTTCTTTGAAATTCATGGTCTGTTTTTACTTTTCAAAGAATATTCCTTATATTCTGCCTTGCACTGGAGTTGTCTACCTCAAATACCATGTGGTGTTGTAGAAACAAGTATGGGCACTGACACAGACCTGGGCTGAAACCCCAAGCAGCAGTGTGACTTGGGAAAGTTAATGAAAGTCTGTGGATCAGTTTACTTATCTGTAATAGTAGGAAAGGGTAGTAATTCTTATTTCTCAGGGTATATGTGAGGACCAGTGGAAATAATGTGAGCAAAGGATCAAGTACAGTACCTGAAACCAAACACTGACTAAATAAATGTTAGTGCTTCCTCTCTTTATCTTCCTCTATACTGGAGTGCCAGCTTCATGAACATTGGGATTGTTCAATTCTTTTTTTTTCATCTTCTGAGGTTCTCCTTAGCACACTATCTTAAAACATGGTGGACTCCCCAAAAATGTTTGTTGGGTTAACTTTTATTTAGTTAAGATAAACAAATAAATAAGCTTTAAAAAAAAAAGTTATTTATCTCTACACCCAACATGGGGCTTGAAGTCATGACCCCAAGATCAAGAGTTACATGCTCTTCTGGCGAAGCCTCTAAGATAACTTTTAAATTTTAACTGTCTAAATAAGTGGTTATAATAAATGTCTTTAAATTTTAGGCAACACTTACTGATACTGAAAAGCTTTATTTGATTTTTGGGGAAAAAATCTTATCTCAGGGTATCTCCGAACATTTTCTTGGGCACAAAAAGAATGATACTGTTGGCAGTCTATACTGCCTACATTGATCAGTCCAGTTAATGTCTATAAAAGAGAAAAAGAAGAGATAAAATAGATCAAAGTGATTACAATAAAACTACCTCCATAACTATGTTTACAATAGAAAAATCATCATTTTGAGATGGTTCTTATATTATTTACCAGTGATCTTCACCAAATAAAAATGGGTAAGGGTTTAAAACATAACAATATATATAGTAATGAACTGAAAATGTAATGTTGCAGTTAAGACCTTACTACAATTACTGCAGATTAAATAACAGATTTCGTACATGTACCTTAGAAATGAAGTATTTCTAAAACTTAAGTGTTAGAAACCAGGAACTAATGAAGACCTCTGCAATGGCATTTCAAAGAGTTATTTTTCAAATAGAGACATGCATTGCAGCACACTGACTCATGCCTGAATTTAAAAATTTTACTGAGAAGAGCACAAAATTGTATTATCTTAAATATTAAATACTAGAAATCACTTTTAACTCTTCCGTTTGTTCATTTTTTCTTAGAAATATAAAAGTTGATTTCATTTTCCATTCTCATATTGAAATAACTTTTCCCCAATCTTTCATGATTTATAACACTATGTCTATTTGTAGGAAATCTTAAAATTCCAAATGTTTTACTGATCAAAGCTATTGTTTAAGTCCCACAATATTGTGAAGAAACTGTACTGTTAAGCTCTAAAAATAAAGGAGTAGAAAAATTTTAATAGAAAATAAAGGGATCTTTGGGTTGACTTTGGCAGAAATTTGGTCAGATACATACCAAACAAGTGACACAGGAAAAAGTAAGGGTAGATTATTCTATACCATTCACCTATCAGACAGAAACAGAGTTGAAATCTAAGTGTGTAATTAAAGCTATTGGGAGTGATAATCTAGAGGTGAGTTCATCTCCGTTTTAAAACAATTCTGTTAAATACACATTAATGCTAAATGTTAAGATTTAAATAAACTACTGTACTATACCCGGGCCATTCTTTTCCACTCTGGCATTAGGACTTGACATGGATGACACCATGGAGAGTAGAAATCAACCATCCAGACTTCATCATGTTTTCTTTGTTTAACTAGTTCACTGAAAGTGGTGGGTGTCAGGGAGATCACTGAAGGATTCATAAGATCCTAAAGAGAATTTAACTTTCATTATAACTGATATAAAAAGGTATTGATACATTCCTGGCAAACTGTTATCACTTAGAAAAGTTCCTGGTTTATTTTTGTTTCTGTTTTTAATTTTAGAGAGAGCACAAGTGGGGGAGAGGGGCAGAGGGAGAGCCAGAATCCTAAGAAGTCTCTATGCTCAGCGTGGAGACCAACACGGGGCCTGATCCCACAACCCTGGGATCATGACCTGAGCTGAGATCAAGAGTCGGATGCTCAACTGAGACACACAGAAGCCCCCCAAAATTCCTGTTTCTGAAGAATCAAAATATACTTATTTATATTTAAAATACAATCTAAAGTGAATTATTTTAAAAAGGACAAATGATTCCTAATTAATTTAGACTTTGCCCATTAATCTTCTGAAATCAAGGTATATTTTCTTACTATTATGTATCATTAAAATCATCTTAGGTAGGGAAAAGAGGCAACTGTATTTAAGGTGACAGGAGATGGGACAAAAAGCCTAGAGGTGCCTAGATGTCTACAAAGGCCATATAGTTCTATTCTAGAACCAATGAGTGGTTTGGAAATAACCCTCTATTACTGAAAAGCCTACTATTCTATTTTCCTGACAGTCTGAATGGAGATACTGCACAACTTCCCTAACAGCTCACTTGCTCCAAATACTGTTTTAACAAAGCTTTAGTCTACAATGATGGGGTAATATTAACAAAAGTGTTAGCTTCACTGGGGAAATAAGAATAAATAATACAGCACAAAATGAAAAACTATTTAAAAAAAATTTAGGGGCCCCTGGGTGGCTCAGTTGGTTAAATGTCCAACTCTTGATCTTGGCCCAGGTCATGACCTCACGGTTCAAGAGATCAAGCCCTGCATCAGGCTCTGCCATGACAGCATGGGGCCTGCTTGGGATTCTTTCTCTTCTTCTCTGCCCCTCCTTCACTTGCTCGCGGTTTCAAAATAATGATTTAAATTACCTCTACAATTGACAATACTATAAATTAAATTAAAATACCTCTATGAATTCCAAGATCTGTTCAGCAGAGTGATGTCCTTCATATTCATGAACGTTGGACTGGTTGAATACCACTGTTGTTGGATAAGCCTGAATGTTATACTGTTAGGAATGAGAATACAAATGAAAGATTTTATGCATTTTACCTATTGGTTTCAAATTCATAACCAGCTTGCTTTTAAGTAACAACATTTAAAAAGTCCATTGCTAAATTGCTGGGTTATTGCAAAATTTTAGCCTGGCCAAATTTGGCAAAGAAAATGGATTTACAGTTGTACTGATAAATTACCCTTTTTATAGCCACTCCATTAGCCACAGAATCCATGGGCAATGAAACACTGAAAAGTGAGCAAGGCTAATTATGAGTGTGGGCCCTTTTGACTCCTGAACCAAGAGGATAAGGCTGTAAAGAGCAGGCTAATCTCTGGCTTGAGTCTTTTTGAAACCATAATACTCTAATTTGTCTAGAAGAAAATAAGCAAAGGAGCAAGGATAATAATGTGTATACAACCATATTTTAAGGAATTGTGACTCATTTCCTAAGAATATGGTCATCTTTTATTCATCATTCAAGGTAGTTTTTATAGTACAAAATACTGTAAGTTCCTCCTCAAAGGAACATCAACACTGGCCCAGGAAGCATTTCTTCGAAGTTTTAACTTTTCTAAAAGTTAACAAGGCTATCTTGTGAATTTACTATAGCTAAACTTTGCATCCTTAAAGTTGATAAGCACTCAGTAGAAAATTGGACTTTTTCTGAAATTGACTAGGATTCAAAAATAATTTTAGGAAAAACAATGGAAATATTTATCAAAATTTGTAAAATGAGTGTAAATTCAAATAACTCAGATATAATTGTTGTTTTGTTAATCTACTTAGTGATTGATTAGCATGTGTTGGGAATCTTTTTAGCACTTAAACATGTAGTTTCTAGTCTATTCTCCACAACAATTACTCATTAGTGAGTAATGACCCCTGGCCTCTACTGCAGGTGAATTTGACACCACAGTTTTAAATCCTTACATTTTACTCAATTATCTAAAGAATATTCAATAGTTTAGATAAAAAGAAAAACTAGAAGAATTCAAATTAAGATAATTATTGTTTATCACATTAAGTTTGTATCTTGCTTAGCATCTTTTCAAAGTCACATATAAGACATTCAAAACCAAAGGCCTTATTGTTTAAACATAGTTCAGTTAAATTTCAAACAGAATGAAGAGAGAAATCATCTAACAAATACCCACACATCCCCTTCCCTATATTTAAGGAAGATTAACTTCTTTAGCACACTGGTATTACTAGAAGGTCTTTTTTCTTGATCCTATTTGCTTTCCTTCATGAAAGTAGGAGCAATCGATGTCCTCAAATAAGTATATGTCCATTCTACTGATGTTTTCCTCCTTTGCGATATGTTTATGTATCCCTGGGCAGTATAGTAAAATGTTTGAGCACTTAAAAATTTTCTGTAATTCTGTCATACTCTGTAAGCTATTATGCACTTGTTTTTGTCACCTTACATTGTATTTTTGAGACTTACCCATGCTGGTAAAGATAGACCTAGTTTAAATGCTCTATGATATTACATTGTGTGACTGGATAATTTATCAACATACTTGTAATGTCAGATTTCTAAATTTTTGTATATTTGATGGATTGCTGTAATTTGTACTTTCCTGATGACTAGTGAAATGCAACATTTTTTATGCTGGAATTCTTTTTCTAAAAAAAAAGTCTACAAACTTTCTTATTTTGTCTATTTAAAAAAATTGATTTGTAGCCTTGAAATATTCTGGCACGAATGCTTTATCAGTTACAAGTACTACAAATAGTCTGTTGTCTTAACTTCATAGTGTCTTTTTCTTTGGTAATAGTTTTAACATTTAATATAGTTAAAATCATTCACATTAATTTTTACCTTGTGTGTGTGGACTGAGAGATTACTCCTCACACAGATGCCATAAAGATTTCACCCTACATTAACTTCTACTATGTTTTTAAAACCTATTGTTTTCTTTTCCCTTCCCTTTCCCCCTTTTCTCTCTTCTATCTTTTTAAAAGTTTCCTCTTATAAAATATTTAAAATACACACAAAATCAGAGAGCAATAAGTTCTCAAGTATTCTTGTAGCTACAATCATCTGCTCACCACACTTATTTCATCTATTCTCCCTTCCAACTCTACCCCTACACCAAGATTATTCTAAAGCAAATTCCAGATGATTTATCATTTCATCCATATTTCAGTCTATTTAAAATACAAGGACTTTCCCTGAAATGCAACTACACTGTCATTTTAATATCTATAAATGAACAATTCCTGATAATTATCAGATACCCTGTCAGTGTTCAAATTTCCCCAATTATTGCCTGCTCATTTTTTTGCACTTGGTTTGAGCAGCATCCAAACAAGAAGACCTAAACACTTCATTTGAAGGATATGTCTTTTGAGTCTCTTTAATCTCTTCTGCTTTTCAATGTCATCTGTCCAATACATTAGGTGTTTGTCCTGTAAAATCCTCTACGTGCTGGGACTTGAAGAGTGCATGCCCATGGTGTCACTTAACATGTTCCTCTATCATTAGATTTCCTTAACACTGATGTCACAGCTTGATTCGATTTAGGTTTCATATACTTGTTCCAAGTATGTTCTAAGTGGTATTATATACTTTCATCATGAGGTATACAATTTCTAATTATTCTTGGAATGAAGAATGAATATTAATTAACCTAAGAACATATTTTTATGTATACAAAAGTTTCAAAAAGCTTGTTCATTTTTAAAATTTCTAGCTACTAACTACACTTAGAAGAGAATTATGAAGAAAACCTAGAATAAAACTATAGACTGCCAAAAGTGATATTACATCAAAAATTATAAAGATTTTAAATACTTGATGACCATGTATTTTATCAAATAAACAATATTTTCCCAAGTTTGATAAATAAGACCATGTCTACATTCACTCAATTATGTTGTCTACTCATGTTTTAATCCAATCATAATTTTATATCATTTTGTTGAAATTATTTGTTCAAATAACGTTACTCTTCTAAATGTAGATATACATTTGAAAGAGAGCTTTTGTCAGTCTAACTTAAAGACTATTTTATAAAAATGTTGATTAGAATAACTATTTAATACTTAGCCTTACCATGTTACAGAGTCCCTCATGAACCGTACAATCTAGTGTACCAAACTTGAGCTGACCATAAAGATGCTTCGATGCTTTTCGTAACTCTGGCAACAAAGCTTGACATGGTGGACACCACTACGGAAGAAAAAAATATTCATAAGCGCTGAGCTAAATGAAACAAAAAGCCACATTTCTGCAACAACCAATATATGCTAGATAAATCATACTTAGTGGTAAATCGTGTGTGTGTGTGTATTTTATCCCTAGAGGGGCAAGTACAACCCTGCTCTCATAGAAGCAATATGTGATAGTGGCCAAAATTGAGTAACACAATTCTAGTGTTCAAGATTATATAGCAAATGTCTTTTTGCTGTGACAAGAGAAAATTTGAAACACTGACACTTGACAGATAAAAATAACTTACTGGTGCAAAAAAATCAACAAGCCATGGTTCCTTGTCATTGGCAGGAAAATTTTGAGGTCCAAGTGTGGTAACATGAGAATTAACACTTTCTTTGGCAAAGGCAAGTATATCATATAGAATCTTCTTTCCTTTGAAAGCGAATAAGAGAAAAATTAAAATTCACGTACTGCCTTTCTATCCATAGAAACATTTCAAAGTTTTTAGACTTAAAATATGAAAGAAAGGAAGATAAACTTATTGACCAAATTGATTTTGGTGAGGTTTCATCCTCAAAGGCAGAGTAATCACTTCATTGCAATATTTGTTGTGTTCTTTAAAAAAAATTTTTTTTAATGTTTATATATTTTTGAGAGAGAGAGAGACAGAACGCAAGTGGGGGAGAGGCAGAGAAAGAGGGAGACCCAATCCGAAGCAGGGTCTGAGCTATCAGCACAGAGCCCAATGTGAGGCTTGAACTCACAAACTGTGAGATCATGACCTGAGCTGAAGTCAGATGCTTAACCGACTGGGCCACCCAGGTGCCCCTATTTGTGTTCTTTATGCTTACCCGAGCTATTACTGTTGCCTAATTACTAAACCTGTTTCTTCCAACTCAACCTCCCTTATGAATTCAAAACCTGTATTACCAACTGCGCAGTGAAGATATTTACGTGGATGTTATGTAAACATTTAAAATATATTAAAATCGGAGTTATTCCCCCCCAAACTTGCTCCTTTTCTCACCTTCCCTATGTTGGCATTGACATAATCATCCACCAGGTGCCTAAGATTTCCCAGAGTGATACTCACCTTCTTTCTTTGCTGGTGTACCATGGACCAAGACCAATTAGACTAGTGCCTAAATTCTGTCTTGCCTATTACAATAACCAAGCTGGTCTTTGCGTACTATCTTTCGTAACTAATCCATTTTTTCATTGCTACCACAGTTAATTTACAAAAACATCTGTCTGATTACACTGTTCCTTGCTGAAAGGACTTTGATGATTTACTATTGCCTAAAGAATATACTCTTTGGTTTGACAAATAATGATTTTTTTCAATTAGCACTTGGTCCATTTTCCCATGTGCCCTTTGACTTATTCACTTAATAGGCAATATTAAGTCAAATACCGATTATGTGTCATCCTTGTTTTAAATGTCATCAGGCATGCAAGAATAAAGATACAATCCTCAGAGAATTCACAGCACAGAAGAAATATTTTCACAATTATTTAAATACAATTATAAATCATACCACATTCTCCTGCTTTTTTCTTACTCTGTAGCTGCAGCTTCTTGAACTGGTTTACACATTCCTCTATCTTTGATCATCCTTAGGGCCCTGATCTTGTCTCTCTACTCACTCTTCCACAAGCTCATTCTCACTGAAGGCTTCAACTATTGTTGATATGATGATTATTTACATCTACCTTTTTCAGCCCAAAATCCTCTCCTGAGGCCTAGGCCTACATTCAGCTACAGATTGGGGATGTCTACTCCCTATCAACTCCTCCCCTCAGTGTTCTCTTCTTCACTCAATGGTACAGTCACTCAATTGCCAAGTGAATGTCAGAAATTTGGGCTTCTTTCTCTTACTTCCCCACATCTAAACAATTGTCAAGTTATACTGACTTTATATATAAATACTGACTTTGTATTTAAAGGTTGGTCCAAGTCCCTTCAACCACATTACCATTATTTAGATAAGGCAGCTGTCTTCTCTTAGATGAATGACTGTATCAGGTTTCTATTTGCCTTCCCTTCCTCTAATTGTGCTTCTATCCATTCCAGGTGGCCAGCTGCTTTCCTAAAATGTAACACTAGTTAAATCATATGTCTGCATAAATCTGAGAGCATTTGCTTTGCCCTCAGGATAAAGTCCAAATTCCTTTACCTGACAGATGATACACAGAATTTGGAACTCTGAGGCCTTCTCCAGCCTCAAGTCTCAATCCTTTCAAACACTCAAAATTCCATCTTGAAATCCTCCTTTCTAAGAATGGATGAGGCTCTCTCTTATCTCAGAGTCTAAGAGAACTTGTGGTGGTTCCTGTGCTTGGAACATGCTTGCTACTCTTCATTTGGTCAACCATTACTTACACTTTAGATCTTGACAAAGAGATTGCTTTCTCTTACCTCAGAAGATTGTTCCTCCTAAGTGTAACCCATACTTAGCTCTGGTGGTAGCCAGTCTCCAAGGCAGTCCTCAGTGACTATTACCTCATGTACTCACACCATTGTTGTAACAGGGTACAACAAATGGTGGATATGATGGTGTGTCCTGTCTGACATTAGATTACATAATAGATATTGCTGTTACGTCTGTGTATCTCTCTCTGATCATTATTCTGGGAGAAGCCAGCTGTCATTCTGTGAGCAGCCCTACAGAGAGATCCAAGTGATAAGGAACTGAGGCTTTTGGTTGACAGCCAGCAAGGAACTAAGTCTTGAAGCCAGCTGTGCCAGGAGCTAACCGTCCCCCCATAAGTATGACCACAGCAGCTACGGCTGGGTCTCTCACCTAGTCCACCAGCATACCCGCAGCAAATGTGGCTCAGCCCAACAGAAGGGCACACACAGCCACACAGGGGACGCCCCCCTTGAATACCTGGCTCTGGTGGCCAGGAGGGATTGGGCTTCTGGGCCCAGCAAGACACTCTACAGAAGGCCACTCCTTCTAGACCAGATGTAACTGATCTACCTAAAACACAAAAACAAACATGAAGAATCAGGCCAAATGAGGAGACAGAGAGAGATAAAGTAGTCATAGAAATATTTAGTAGTTTAGTGGAAGAAAAATCTGAAAAATGCCCATAGTTGAGATGCTACATTTGGCACACTAGAAACGAAAACTATAGGTGTTGTTTACTTTTGTTCACAAGACCCTTAAAGTCTGCACTAACCTGATATGTCACCAGCATTCTTGCTCAAACACTAAAATAGCAGAAAAAAGTGAATTATTTTATTTTTTTAATGTTTATTTTTGAGAGATAGAGCACATGTGCGTGTGCGAGAGAGAGAGAGCATGAGTGGGGGAGGAGCAGAGAGAGAGATAGAGACAGAATCTGAAGCAGGCTCCAGGCTCTGAGCTGTCAGCACAGTGTCCGACATGGAGCTTGAACCCACAAGCTGTCAGATCATGGCCTGAGCCGAAGTCGGAAGCTTACCCGACTGAGACACCCAGGCACCCAAAAGTGAATAATTTTAAAAAGAAGAGTAAAGAGAATACAGCAACTAAATACAATTCAAAATATCTTTCTCCAAAAGAAACCTATTTACTAATAAAAGCAAAGTTATTTATAGTGAGTACGTTTATAGAAAGCAAGGTAAAAAGAACCACAAAAGACCCCAAAGAGCCAAAGCAATCTTGAGAAAGAAGAACAAAGCTAGAGGTATCATGGTCCCTCATTTCAAGATACACTACAAAGCTGCAGTAAACAAAGCAGTATGATACTGGCACAAAAACAGACACTTAGTTCAAAGAAACAGAATAGAGAGCCCAGAAATAAACCCATGCTTGTATGGTCAATCTCTGACAAAGGAGGTAAGAATATACAATGGAGAAAAGACAAGTTTCCTCAGTAAGTGGTGCTGGGAAAACTGGACAGCTACATGCAAAAGAATAAAACTCAACCACTCTCTTACACCATACACAAAAATAAGTTCAAAATGGATCAAAGACCTAAATGGGAAACCGGAAACCATGGAAGTCCTAGAAGGAAACATAAGTGGTAATCTCCAACATTACCTTAGCAACAATTTTTCTAGACCTGTCTACTATGCAAGAAAAACAAAAGCAAAAACTATTAGGACTACACCAAAATAAAAAGCTTTTGCACAGTGAAGGAATAAAAAGGAAAAAAAAAAAAAAAAAAAAAGCCAAGCTACTGAATGGGAGAAGATATTTTCAAATAACGTACTTAATAAAGGGTTAATATCCAGAATATATAAAGAACTCCTACAACTCTACACACACACACACACACACACACACACACACGCACACGCACACACACACACAATCCAATTAAAAATGGGCAGAGGACCTGAAGAGACATTTCCAAAGAAGACACATACATAAATGGACAACAAACCAATGAAATGATGCTCAACATCATTAATCATCAGAGAAAGCAAATCAAAACCATGATGAGATATCACCTTACACCTGTCAGAACTAATACCAAAAAGCAAGAAATAGAGTTGGCAAGGATGTGGAGAAAAAAGAACTGGTAGGCAAACAGTATAGAGGTGGAAAACAGTATAGAGGTTCCTCAAAAAATTAGAAATAAAAATGCCATACAATCCAGTAATTCTACTGTTATTTACCCAGAGAAAACAAAAACACTAATTTGAAAAGATATATGCACCCCATGCTCATTGCAGCATTATTTACAATAGCCAAGATATGGAAGCAACACAAGTGTACATCAATAGATGGGTAAGAGGATGTGTATATACACACAGACAACACACACACAAATGGAATATGATTACTCATCGATGAAAAAGGAGATCTTGCCATTTGTGACAACACAGATGAACCTAAAATGAATGATGCTAAGTGAAATAAGTTTGAGAAGACAAATACCATATGATTTTACTTTTGTGGAATCTAAAAAACAAAACAAAGTAGAAACAGACTCATAGACACAAAGAACTGGTGATTACCAGAGGGGAGATAATTGGAGGGATGGGTGAATTGGAGTGGGGGCTAGACTTCCAGCTCTGGAATTAAGTAAGTCATGGAGTACAGAGCAGGGAATATAGTCAAAGGTATTATTAATACCACCATACAGTGACAGATGAGAACTACACTTGTGGTGAGCACAGCATAACGTACATAGTTGTGGAATCACTGTTGTATACCGGAAAGTAATGCAATACTGTGTGTCAACTACATTTCAGTTAAAAAATAATTAAAGAGGTAGAAAGTACAAATAAAAAATTATTTGAAAATACATACACATTTTTATCATTTTTCCCTTCTTACCATGATGAATTTCATATTCTTTGGTTCCTTGTCCTTTAAATACTGCTAGACATGGCTGAAACACATAGAGATTACTACAGATGTCTGGTGCAGAGGAACAGTCAAACTTGCCAACCTAAAGGAGAAAATTTAATTTGATGAAAACAAAATCTTATATATTCATTTTTTAAATATTCATAAAGAAATGCCATTGCTCTAACAGTTTCTAAACAGAAGTTAACTGGCCATGAAAATAAGAGATAGAAATAATTTACATTGAACACTGAAACTAAGTCTAGTGAAGGAAAAACAAAGCCTCCTAGAGAGTTCAAAAACTTGAGAGAAAATATTCTAGAAAACATGAAGTTGCTTAAGACATCCACTCTTCTAACAATGCAGAAGACACTTATATAATCTTGGAGTGGGAGAGATAGAAAACTTTTTAAGACCTCAAAAGCAGAAATAAGAAAAAGGTTGAGAATTTCATACAGTGTGAAAGAAAATTGCATAAAGAATACTAACAGGCAAATGATAAACCATGAAAAAATATTTGCAAGATTTTAGAGGATCCACTAAGATATAAAAAGATAAATCTCCTTTCAGAAGAAAGAAAACAGGCCAGAGACAGAAAATAGAAAAATTATGATTTGTTAATAATCACAAAAGATTTTTTCAACCTCACTAGAAAGCAAATAAATGAAAATGAATATTATTAATATATCACTTTTGGCCTATAAGAATGGTGATTACAAAAAATGATACTATCATGATTGGCACAGGTGTGGAGAAATGGCTACTCACATGTTGCTAGTAAGAATACAAAACGATATAAACATTATGGAGGATACTGGTAATGAGGACAATTAAAAAAAAAAATCTTGATTAAGGAAATTCCTCATACTGCATTTTTACAGTATGTATTTTTGACATAAAATAGAAAAAACATAAGATGGATCTGTTAAACAATTATGGTGTAATCATATAGTGAAATACTACCTAGTCTTTAGGGATGATGGTATCTATATGAAGATAAATATAGATATTATCATATCTATATTCATCATCTATATTTACCATCAAATATCTATATTTATCATCATATATATTTAAATATGATATTTATCATCTATTTAGCATAGATTAAATATCTAAATATATTTATCATCATATATATTTAATAATATATATTGATCACCATCCCTAAAGGCTAAATTCATACACACACACACACACACACACATACATATATACATATACATATGCATAATAAGAAAAGCATAAGGGGCCTTATAAGGCATTTAAGAAAATACATGATATCGTCAAATGGAAAATTCTACAAAGGAGAATATAGTAGTTCCTCACTTATCAGTGGTTTTACTTTCTGTCGTTTCAGTTTCCATTTGTCCAACTGTAGTCCAGAACACAGGATTCTCTTCCAAAGCACTGTCAGGTCGGGAGTAACTTAACAACACACCATGGTGCTTACATTATTCACCTCACTTCATTTCATCATGTAAGCATTTTACGGTTTCATATCAATTCACGAGAGTACAGTACAGTAAGATATTTTGAGAGAGAGCCCATATTCACATAGCTTTTATTTTAATTATCCATTTTATTATTATTGTTAATCTCTTACTGCACCTAATTTATGAATGAAACTTTATTATAGGTATGTATGTATAGGAAAAAACAGAATATATACAGGGTTTGGTACTCTCTGTGGTTTCAGGCATCCACTCGGGATCTTAGAACATATCTCCTGCAGATAAAGGAGGGACTACTGTAATAGTGAATCCATTTTTATTTAAAAAGTTCGTATACAAATTTACATGTATGTCTATCACAATGGCCATTACAATATGTATGTATGTGCACATATATCCCTATGTCCACATACTACAACATATGTAGAAAAAGTCTGAGAGGTTACACAGTAAATTTTGTAGGAGAGCCATTAATAGTAGTGAGAATATGGGTAATTTTTAAATATTTGTTTTAATTCATTTTGTTCTTTATATATCCTAATTTTTAAACTATGATTACAAATTAAAGAAATACAAATTTTACTTTATTTTTTAAAAATGTGTATTTATTTTGAGAGACTGCATGCGTGCATGAGAGGGGGAGGGGCAGAAAGCAAGGGAGAGGATCCTAGGCAGGCTCTGTGCTAGTGCAGAGCCTGACACGGGGCCCGAATTCCTGAACCATGAGATCACGACCTGAGCGGAAATCAAGAGTCAGAGGCTTAGCCGACTGAGCCCCTCTGATGCCCCAAGAAACAAGAATTGTAAAAAGGAGAAGACATTCTTCTATAGTATGCATTTCAGAAAAATTTTCTGATACAGATATATCACATGCCAACTATCCAAGAGAAATGAAAGTTAACTGCTTTTAGATATCGCTGTTGGTTTTTAACAGAAAAACAAAACTACAAAAGAAGAACAAAAGCATTTAGGAGCTTCTTAACCTAGAATCTCAAATAAACATTTTGACGTTCCTTAAAATATAACTTTATATATTAAATTAGTAGGAAAGCACACTAGCAGAAGGCTAGGCAGAATACATTTTCCTTACTTGAATATGTTCACTTTTAAGTAGAGTTTTTAGTTTCTTCAACTCAGGATCGTTTGAATTTTCATGTTTTCCAAAATTAAAAAATAAGAGCCACCGATGATGAGCCAATCGATCCTTAGAAGTGATAAAAAGGGGGGAAAAAGTGAAAAATAATGTCAGAGTCAAGAAATTCTAAGGGTTCTAATCTTTATTTCTTTGACCTAAATTTTAGCCACCTACCCATTACTTCAAAATACTGTCTAAAATTCAGACCCATTCATGCTTATTGTGTATTTCTTTGCAATAATGAAATGTAAATCAATCCTCTATTAAAGAAGATAAAAATCACTAAGTTATAAAATCTTAAAGCAGGCAATTGTACCAAAAAATGTATCTAATTTTAATGATATATAGCTAAAAATTTGGGGGTAGGGAAGTAAACTGTTTTTAGGCTTAGCAGTTTGGTAGGGATATGACTTGGAAGGCTCTGGGATCAAGAAGTAGAAAAAAAAAAAAGTTGATTCTACTGCAAACTGAGTATTGCTAAAGCTGCTTAACTCTCAGTGAACAATATAAATAGTTCTATAAGCAAGAACATAAAATTCCAAAACAGATCCACAGTTGCTTTGTGATAAAAAATCTTGACTTTTCGGACACTCCTGCTGAAAGACGTCATTCAGGACTGGTTAAGTTTTCCTGAACTCTACACCCACCATGAAGTTGCAACTCCAGCAATTAGAGTTTAATATAGAATAACTGATATGTATATGAAATCCTTTGAAACTGCTACTTTCTGTCTAGTGATGAATGAGACAAATGCTGATTTTAAAATGTTAACATGTGAAATGCTACCAACATTTACTACCATTTATCATTAATAGAAATATTACCTCTAGTGTATTTGCCGAAAGTAGTTCAAAATCTGGAAGATTATGCATTATTTCCAAATATATTTCTTTAGCATCCAGTGAATGAAGGAACTAAAATAAAAGAATTATACTGTAATCTTTTTAATCAACACCCATTTATTTTAGTGTCCTTTTTTACAGAGAACTCTTTAAAAAAAAAATCACAAAAGTTAAAAAGTTTTTAAGCTATTTATTCTAAATGTTGTATTTTTAAAAAAGTGTACCATAGTTTGCCAATCATTAAAAAGCTGTGTAACTGGGCTGTTTCTTAAAAACACTGATGTAAAATTACATTATATGGAATTTTCTGTTAATTGTGGTGCGCATTCTATAATAATCTTCATGATAACGTGGAGTAACCTCTGAATTACTGGGGAAAAACTGTATCATGTTCAGATTAATTTTAACGCTCATCATGTCTTGTGGAAGGCCAATACTTTATAAACTTTACAACTCAAGTACTACTTGAAAGATCTGAAACTCCAGTACAAACTTGTTGGAACTACCATGGTGTTCAGGGCTTAACTGTGCTCAACATGGGAGTAACCATTTGGATAGAAATGACGAGTATAACATAATAGAAAATGTTTTTTTCTAAGTTTCTTTCCTTAAAGCTTGTTTTTCTTTTCTTAGATTTTTAGCATATTGTTAAAGATCTATATGAAATATTTTCTGTTACCAAAGGGCTTACAAGGCCCAAACAAAACTTTCATGCCATGGTACTACAGTTCACTGACATCAGTCACATTTATTAGGAAGGTTTTACTAAAAATACTCCTATAGCAGCTTATATAAATATGCAAGTGACTAATCCACTAGAATCTCGTTATAAACCTGTTTGTTGTAGAGTAAAACGTGGTACTTACATTTATAAAGGATATTGTCTAACCTCTGAATTTCTTCCTTCCTCCCTCCCCTCCCTCTTAAAAAAGTTCTTTATTCATTATACACAGAACATGTCTCCTATAAAATATACACATAAATCACTTTTAAAAAGTGTCATTTGATGACCATTTTCTCAATTACAGAACACACTAAATCAGTTGGGACAATAGCTCTGTCTGCCTCAAAATAACCTAATTATAGTACCCAAAGTCCTCTTTATATCTAATGCAAAGTTACAAACTTGTTTTTGGGATTATTTCCCAATATGTGTTTGAGGACACAAAATTAATAATTTAATATAACCTAGTATATTACAGTCACTGCACAATAAATCAGTTTATTACAAACTGAATTTTTTTCATTATTGATGGAATGCAAACAAATACTGGGTACTTTTAAATGGCAGATAGCCACAAAATTACCTTTGATAATGGCATTTTGGGTTTTAGAATTACATTAGGATATGAATGGGGTAAAACATTGTTATAAATAACACATCTTAAAACAATGGGGGCCATACTGTAGTGACTCACTATACTGTGTGGACATTTATCAAATTAAGTGAATTTTCTACCCAATTACCCAGTACAATTTTGTTGACAATAAGGACTCAGTAAATAAATGTTTGCTGAGTATACGGGTTAGGAAAGGGGGAAAAGATGGATGTCAAGTACTATAACTGAAATTTACCTGGGAAGGAGAGTGTTTAAAGAAGATATAAACTACATATGTCATACAAGTAAATAAACTCAGAGGCCAACAAAACAAACCACCAAGCAGAAAACACTGTTGCTAGAATACATAAGGCAAGATTTGCCAATAGTGAAAACGGGACGGTATTTAAGAGATAACCAAGAAGATGTTTATGTTAGACCATATGTTTTCTCAATCAATTCACTTTGAGACAGACCACAAGATATTTCACTTTTTTAAAAACTTGAATGCTTTTAAGAGAGACAAAGACTATTTAATTCATCACTCTCTGTTACTACAGTATTACAGTATTTCCAGAATCACTGATGTATGTCTCCTAGGGTTGCATCTGAGCTTGCAGTTTTATATCAAAAAGCAGAAAGATCTCACTAAAACATAAGACTGTGGTACTGAAGGCAAGAGCCTATGTTAAGGGAAGAGGCATGCTCATACACTGTGGCACAGTATAAATAGAAATTTTCTGTAGGGGCAATCTGGCAAAACAAAATTAAAATTGCCATGGCTATTTCATCTAAATAGGTAATTGAAGAAGTGCACAAAGATGAACAAACATTGTTCATTACAACACTGCTTATAATCATGAAACAGTAGGTAACTTAAATATCAAGAGAGCACTGATTAAGTAGGTCACATTTAGTCAATGGATTGCTACTTAGGGATTGTTGATATGTATATGTATCTCTAACACATAGCATATAATATACATAGGCATTATATATATTGTCCACTTACATGCCAGATAATCTTCTAGGGATTTGACATATAACAGTAAAAACACCCAAATTTAAAAATGTATTGTGGGAGAAAAATAAAAATAAAAAGGTAAGATAATAGTGTATATTATAAGGTGATAAATGCTCTAATAGCAGTGGGAGTGGATTTTAGAAAGATTTTAAAGAACCACAGATTCTCCTGACATAGGTTACAGAATATGAGAAAAATAAGAATTGAGAAGGACTCCAAAGTATTTGGCCTGAATGATACTGGATGGGGTTTTTATCAACTGAGATTGGGAAAACTGTGGGTAGAGCAGATTTATGGGAGAATACTAGGAGTATAGTTACAGCCATCTAAGTTTGAGACATCAATTCATATCCCAGGGGAGATGTGGAATAATTCAGGCAGTAGGATATATATATATATATCTGGAGTGGAGGCCAGAGGTCTGGGCCACAGATAAAACTGGAGAGTTGTCAGCATGAAGTCATAGTTCAGGTATATGTAAGTAGAGATCTGGAAGAGTATTTATCAAGATTTGATGGTGCTTGTCTGTGGGTGATTTGGTTTTAGTGAATTTTCCATCTGTCTTTACACATTTTTTTTTAAGATATTATTTTTAAGTAATTTCTACATGCAACGTAGGGCTTGAAGTCACAGCCCTGAGATCAAGAGTCACATGCTCCACTGACTGAGCCAGCCAGGTGCCCAGCCTGTATACATTTCTATACCCATTAATGAATTTCAGTAATGAATATGTTATTTTTGTCAACATCAAAAAAGCAGAATTAAAATACAGAGACATAAACTTATGAAAGTTTGCCTGTTATTATTTTCTTTTGAGGTTCTTTAGGGATCTATCCAATATCCCATTATTTATCTCAGCTTCTTGATAACTTGCTTGAACCATGGTCTCCTCATTCATAAAATTAGGGAGGTGAACCATACTGGTGATCTCCATACTAAGTGTATACCAGAAAATCTAACAGGGTGCTTTAAAAAAAACAGATACTGACTCAGAGCCAAACCTACAAATGATCTATATTTTAACATTAGAAAATACACACTTAAATGAAAACCAATGAAAATTCATACAACCTAAGAATGTTTTCCACACTTTTGGGCTGTAAATTTTAATGGTTGATACCATTGTAAAAAATAATCCTTGTAAGTAGGCTTTACCATTAAACAGAATCCCAAAAGTTAAATATTTGTTCTAAATACACATTATAAATGGACTCATTTCCTTGTTTACAAAATGGTGTATTATGTTTGAATGCGTGTGCTCACCTATATGTAAAGAAATTAAAGTAATTCATACCAAAACACTGCTTTTCTCTTTGTTATTTAATGTGGCGCCAGGAGGAAAATAGGCAGTAGTGCTTGTCGTAATATCCAAACTTTTACAAAGGTTGTCCTGGGTGGCACAGTCCATCCATCCTATGTTAACAAGACCATCCTACAATGGAAAGCGACAAAAAATAGGTCGCGTGTAAGTAAAAGAGAAAGTTTGAGGGATTTAGCTTTATTCGGAAAGCCCCAACTTTTGTACTTTAAATTTAAAACTTTCAAAAAAGTTTACTTGGAATATAAATGATGCAGATTGGAGTAACATGATTAATAAAGTTGGTCTAATAGATAAAAAAATTATACCTAATATACACAGAAAACATATTGAGCACACACAGATCTTTCACAAATTTCCTAACTGACAAACTCCCAGGCAGCAAAGGGAACTTCAGTAGTGTTACAGTATCAACAACACACATATTATGTCCTCAACCATAGCATGATGAGAGCTAAATATGCAACAAAATAACAAAACATAACAGTACAAAATACAATTTGGAGATGATACGAACACTAAATATAAACTCCTTTGTTTAAAGAAGAATTCATAACTAAATTACAGAATATTCGAAGTGAATAAAAGCACCAAAATTCTAGTTAGGAAGAGAAGTTATAGCTATGAATACACTTATCAAAAAACAAAATTTATAAATAAGTGAGTTAAATGTTCAAGAAACTACAAAGAAATATTTGGAATCAATTTTTAAATGTCTTTCTTAACATGGCCATATAGTTTTGCAAAATAGCTGATGCTTACCAACATGCCACTGAGCCTGAGTCGTGTCTGTGAAGTTAAACAATCTAGGGAGGAAAAAAAAATTATGACATAATTTTAGCTTTATTAAGTCTATACTTCCTTTTGACTCTCCTTCCACAAACTACCATGTTGATTCTAAGGCAACTGACTGGACTCCAATGGCAAGAATGACACATTTACTAAGTTTCATACTACACATGTGCATATACACACACACAAGCACACACGTGCACATGCACTCTCACACATTTTTCCATTCTCTCCTGTTAATTTCCCAAGGTTTCTAGTTAAAGAGAATCGCTTTTGGATCTTACTCTCAAATCTGCTCCTATCAACAATCCCCTTTATTGAAGAGATCTCATGATTTGGGGGAACTAAAATGTCACAAATCTATATGATAAAAACATATAAAGAAACTTTAAAATATAACAGTCTTTTATTTATTTAATTTTAATTACAGTAGTTAACACACAGTGTTAATTTCAGGTGTACAATATAGGGATTAAACAATTAGTGTTTATCATGGTGTACTAAAGTGGTTTTCTCAACACTATTTGTTGAAGGGACTGTCTTTTTCCCATGTATATTCTTGCCTCCTTTGTCACAGACTGAGCATATAAGCATGGGTTTATTTCTGGGTTCTCTATTCTGTTCCATTGACCTATGTGTCTTTTTTGGTGCCAATACTACATTGTTCTGATTATTACAGCTTTGCAGTATAGCCTGAAATCTGGGATTGTGATACCTCCAGTTTTGTTCTTTTTCAATATTGCTTTGGCTATTTGGGGTCTTTTGTGGTTCCATACAAACTTTAGGATTATGTGTTCTACATCTGTGAAAAATGCTGTTGGTATTTTGAGAGGGATTGCATTAAATTTGCAGATTGATTTGGATAGCATAGGAGATTTTAACAACATTTGTTCTTATAATCCATGTGCATGGAATATCTTTCCATTTGCTTGTATCATCTTCAGTTTCTTTCATCAGTGTTTTATAGTTTTCAGAGTACAGGTCTTCCCTTAGTTGAGGGAACTAAACTTAGTTCCCTCCTCCTTACTTGAGATTATTCTTAGGTATTTTTTTTTTTTTTTGGTGCAATTCTAAATTCTTAATTTCTCTTTCTGTGGCTTCATTATTAGTGTATAAAAATGCAACAGATTTCTGTATACTAATTTTGTATCCTGTGACTTACTGAATTTATTGATCAGTTCTAATAGTTTTTTGGTGGAGTCTTTAGGGTTTTCTATACATAGTATCATATCATCTGCAAACAGTGAAAGTTTTACTTCTTTCTTACCGATGTGGATGCCTTTCATCTCTTTTTCTTGTCTGACTGCTGTGGCTATGACTTCTACTAGTATGTTGAATAAAAGTGGTGAGGGGACATCCTTGTCTTGTCCCTGATCTTAGAGGAAAAGCTCTCAGTTTGTCATCATTGAGTGTAATGTTAGCTGTAGGTTTTTTGTATATGACCTTTATTATGTTAAGGTATGTTCCTTCTAAACCTACTTTGTTGAGAGTTTTTATCATGAATGGATGTTGTACTTTGTGAAATGCTTTTTATGTACCTACTGAAATGATCATATCTTTATCTTTTCTCTTGCTGATGTAATGTATCACACTGACTGATTTGCTAATGTTGAACCACTCTTGCATCCCAGGAATAAATCCCATTTGATCATGGTGAATGTTTTTTTTTTTAGTGTACTGTTGGACTCGATTTGCTAATATTTTGTTGAAGATTTTTGCATCTATGTTTATCAGAGAGATTGGCCTGTAGTTCTCTTCTTCTGTAGGGTCTTTTGGTTTTGGTATCAGGATAATGCTAATCTCACAGAACGAATATAGAAAGCTTTCCTTCCTAAAATATTATACAATCTTAAAATAACTTTGTCTTCATTTTCACGGAAGCTCTTAAAATATGAATATTGGGATACAATGAGACAGATTTAGAAGGAAACTGTAGCACCACAGAGCCTATAAAGACACGTAAAATCAATTTACCTGGGATGAAAAGTAAAAGAATATCAGAAAGTTTAAGTTTTCTTAATATGTGGAATGAACAGAAATTTGTGCATTAGGCCAAAATGGAACAAAATCCCTCACTGTTAGACTAAGGGTTATTTTTGCTTAAAGGCAATACCTTCCTAACATGGGTCTTACAGGATAGGGTGAGTGATTCATTTTAGCTGCAAGGCAATTCATTTGCAACAGAACAGTATAAAGCTGATAGGTAAAGTTTGGGTTAAAGACCCATGTTAGGATTAAACGTATAAAAACATGTTAATGAATTTTGTTAACACTGGGCCAATCTCATTGTTTGAATGGAGTTTGTGGTTTGGTACATGGGGTACTGAATTTTCAAGTTAATTTACTGGTGGAAAGGTTCCTAGAAATGGAAAGTTATAATCTTCAAATATATAATTTTATAAGGCAAACATACATACATTTTTTATATGTTAAGTATGAAGAAAAGTCCATAATACCAAAAAATTATTATTTGGGGAGGGTTACATCTGTCAACAACTACAAGTGGGAGAGGGGCAGACAGAAAGAGAGACAGAGGACCCAAAGCAGGCTCCACACTGTCAGAACAGGGCCCCGATGCGGGGCCTGAATTCACGAACTACAAGATCATGAGCTGGGCCGAAGATGGAAGGTTAATCAACTGAGCCACCCAGGCGTCCCAAGGACTAATCATTTTTGCAAACTGCCAAACACATCTGTGGCTATCTGAAGGTATAATTATAATGAGTGTAATTAAGCTGGAAAACTTGTCCACCAAACAAAGTTATAAATGAAACTTTAACAAATTAATAATTTTATAACAAGTGTAAAATAACAAAAAAAGGTAGATATTCATTAAATAAAAAATTATGCTCAGATATATATTATAGTTTGAAGTACTGAATAATCAATTATGGTAGCATACTTAAGACTGACACCTAGTCAAAGGGTACAAGCTTCCTGTTATAAGATTAACAAGTTCTGGGAATGTGATGTAGAGCATCGTGTTTATAACTAATACTACTATATTATACACTCAAAAATTGCTAAGAAAGTAGATTTTAAATGTTCTTATCATGAAACAGAAATTGTCCTTATGTGACAGGTTGGAGATGTTAGCTAATGCTATGGTGGTAATCATTTTGCAATATGTCAATTTGTAGTATATCAATAGGTTGTATACCCGTAAGTTACACAATGTTATAAGGCAATTATATCTCAATAAAACTGAAGAAAAAAATATTGCCACCTAAAAATTAAGTGTTATGATTTCTTCAACATAACAAAGTAACAAATAAAATTACCTCCTCCTTTGGAACAAAAAGTGATCAGCCAGCCAACACCAGCAGCAAAAGCAGTTTCTATGGAGTTAACAAAATTTCCTTAAAAGAAAATAAAGCAAATTACCTATTTTTTGAATTCCGGAATTCATAAAAATCCTCTTGAAGCATGTCAAATTCTTACACTAACTCTCCATTGTTTTCATCACATAAAATCTAAATTCATAATTTCATTAAGAAAGAAACTAAAACTGGCAACCAAGGACACTGTGGTCTGAGCTTTGTCTGCCCATTCAGCTAGCAATGTCTCCCCCCAGGCCACTCCACTCACTGCCCATCTTTTTGTCAGATTCATGATGAAGCACTGCCAGTCTACCAAGTACACAGTGATCTTTAAAGGCTTCATTTTCATGACAGGTTGGGTCTGACTTCATTCAAGAAGTCTTTTCTAACCCTTCCTCTCTTCCACATCTGAGTTCTTTTATGTTCTTCATGTTTCTCTAAGACTGCCTCTATCATAGTAGTTACTACATTGCATTTTAATGGTTTTACTCACGCCTTACTTGCTAAAATAATGAGGCCCTTGAAGCAGGGATTATATATTTTATTACTGCAGCTCTAACATTTAACACAGTTTCCAAGACGTAATTTGTATTTAATGAATGACATAAACACCTTACTAGATGTGAATACTACCATTTCATGTAGCACAGAGTAGTTAAATAATCCACCTAAAGTCACTTGATAAGTCAGAAGTCTAAGATTAGAAGTAAGAGTTTTTAAACTTTAAAATTACACTGGATGGGCAGGAAGTGATGGCCTGATGCAGTACACTTATGAGAACAATAAAACACTTCGTTACCCAGACATTCAGTTCTACTTTGAAAGTTGTTTCACCTCACATCACATCATATTCATTTCCCACATCTTAACTGTTTGTTCTATACAAATAAGATTCATTTGTTAAATGCCAATTATTTAGCAGAGGTCAGAATAACAAAATTCCCTTCTAAAAAACATGGAAAAGATACGTTAAAATTTCAATATGACCAAAATGTTAACCCTGTTACTGGAGAAAACTTAAAATACCATTTTCAAAGTATCCTTGAAAATAAAACAAATGAAGAAAATAAAATTACCTGTCCATAATTCTGTCACTGTGCTTCTAACATGCTGCATGGCAAAATTCACCAAACTTTCCTTTGATCTGTCACCATGATATTTCACTGCGGCCTATTATTATTTTTTTTTTTTTGTAAAAAGAGAAGCATCTTTTACTATTTCTTTTAAAAATTCACTGAAAGTATTACTGAATACTTTTAATTGTACATTATTTTATATACAATAAGCACTCTCTCTCAAGAGTTCAACATTTATAATGGTTAAATTGTGTTAAGACAGAAACTGATGGCAAACATTTAATTTTGAAGTAAAAAAGGTCAAAGTAATGGCATTGAATGTATTTATAACATAATCCAAAATGTTTACTATGACTAGAGCCTAGGTAGATGGCACCTAAAATAGGATTTAAAAACCAAAACATTCTACAAAACGACATATTGGTTTTTCACTAGTATTTTTATCATTAAGGTTCCAAATGAAAAAAATGCCAACTTTATCCCTTACCATTCCAGACCTAAAAATGAAGAGGCTGGGATAACTGTTGACTCCTTTCATTCGGCAAAGCATTCTATCATCGCCACAGTTAACAGCACCGATTCGAAGTAATCCATCTACTTCTTTAGCAAAGTCTCTCCACTATGAGAAAAAATGAACAAGTATTTCTCTGATAAGATAATCTGTCTTTGCTTGAACACTCTCCAAGCTATACATTTTTAAAGGAGAGTATTTTTATTTATTTATTTATTTATTTATTTATTTATTTATTTATTTATTTATTATGTATTATTAGTATTTTAAAATCATACAAGTATGCAGTATTTGATAACTGATAGTTATCATTACTATTAATAGAAAAAAATCCTCATACGTTAAAAAAGCACTCAACAGATTAGAAGTAATAAAACTTTAATAATCAGGATGTAAAAAATACATACTGTGGGAGCTAAATCATGGCAGTGTGAACATCCTGGGGAGTAAAAGTTCACAAACCACAGTTCTCCAGAATTAACAGCAGCATCTAAAGTATATAAAACCAAAACAACTTAGAATTATTTATTAAAGGTTTATACATACTTTAAAGTTTTGTTAAGATCAGAATGAAAAAGGCAGGCCTATATCTTTCATACTGCCTTTGTCATTTTCTATACAAGTTTTTCTATAAAAAGAGAACAGACTACAGTTGACCCCTGACCAACATGGATCTGAACTGTGTAGTCCACTTATATGTGTATTTTTCTGATACAGTATAGTACTGTAAATGTATTTGCTCTTATGATTTTAATAATTTATTCTCATTTACTATAAATATATAGTACATAACATATATGAAAAATATATGTTAACTGTTATGTTATTGGTAAGGTTTCTATCAACAGAAATCTATTAATAAGTTTTGGGAGAGTCAAAAGTTTTATTTGGATTTTCAACTGCAGAGGCAGGGGGCTCAGTTCCCCCAACCTCCTCATTATTCAAGGGTCAGCTGTATATCAGCTATCAAACTGACAATACCTTAAAAAAAAACCTTTTAAGCACAAACTTGAATAAAGAGTGACCCTGAGCTTCAGGACACTTGTCACCGTGAAACTGTGAAAAGAGGTGGCACAAGGCATCAGCAGCCAAACCTCATCCAGGAGTTTGTGTGGATGAGAGAGATGAAGAAGAGAAACAGTGAGAGATGGGGACTGAAGTTCATTTACTATCTGCAGCACAGCTTAAATACCTGTGTCAGTCAATTCCAACAGCTACTTCAAATTCTGAGGGGATGAAAGACGAGAACTACACAATATAGTAGGACTGTGGGGATTAAATTTAAACTTTGCCCTTAAGTCATTTACCTTGGAAAACTGTATTATTAAAAAGTATTAGATCAAGGTTTTTAACAATTTAAAACAAATATGTATTTGTTAAGCTAATGGATCTGAATACCACATGATATCCAGCCAACAACACATTATGCATTATAATCTATAAAATGACCGATGCAAACTCTTAGAGAACACAGGCAGTAATTTCTTTGGACACTGGCTGTAGCAACACTGTTCTACATATGTCTCCTAAAGCCAAGGAAACAAAAGCAAAAATAAACTACTGGGATTACATCCGAATAAAAAGCTTTTGCATAGCAAAGAAACCATCAACAAAAGAAGCAACCTCCTGAATGGGAGGAGATATTCACAAATGATATATCTGATAAGGGATTAATATCTACAATATATAAAAAGCTTATCCAACTCAACACCAAAAAAGCACACAATCTGATTAAAAATGTGCAGAGAATCTGAACAGATGTTTTTCCAAAGAAGACAGACAGATGGCCATTAGCCATATGAAAATCACTAATCATCAGAGAAAAGCAAATCAAAACCATTATAAGATATCACTTTACACCTGTCAGAATAGCTAGAATCAAGAAGACAAAAATAACAAATGTTGGTAAGGACATGGGGAAAAGGAACACTGGTGGACTGTTGAGGAGAATGTAAATTGGTGCAGAGGGGATCCTCAAAAAATTAAAAACAGAAGTACCATATGATCTGATAATTTCACTACTGGGTATTTACCTAAAGAAAACAAACACACTTATTTGAAAGATAACATGCATCTTTTTGGTTATTGCAGCATTATTTGTAACAGCCAAGATGTGGAAGCAGCCCAAGTATCCATTGACAGATTAATGGATTTAAAAATGTGGTGTACATGGGGGCGCCTGAGTGGCTCAGTCAAGCATCCTACTTCGGCTCAGGTCGTGATCTTGCAGTCCGTGAGTTCAAGACCCACATTGGGCTCTGTGCTGATGGCTCAGAGCCTGGAGCCTGCTTTGGATTCTGTGTCTCCCTCTCTCTCCGCCCCTCCCCTGCTTACTTTGTCTCTCTCTCAAAAATAAACATTAAAAAGGAGATCCTGCCATTTATGACAATATGGATGAACCTAGAGGGTATTACGCTAACTGTAATAAATCAGAAAAACAAAACAAAACAAATGAATAAACAAACAGCAGAATCAGACATATAAGTACAAACAGACGGTTTCCAGTGGGAAGGAAGGTGTGAGCAAAGGGTAAAATGGGTGAAGGGAAGTGGGAGATACAGGCTCCCAGTTATGGAATAAGTCACAGGAATAAAAGATAGTTGTAGAGAATATAGTCAACAGTGTTGTAATAGAGTTACACAGTGACAGATGGTAGCTACACTTGTGGTGAGCGCAGCATCATACAGAGTTGTTGAATCACTTTGTTGTATACCTGAAACTAATATAACACTCTGTGTCAACTATACTCTAAAAATAAACAAAAACTTTTTTAACCCTGTAAGGATGCACTCTAACATTCAAGGTAAAAAGGCAAAGACAATTTGCTTTTGGTATAAGTGTTTCTGTATAATTCCATTATCAAAATCAGTTATTAGTAATTTTAAGTAAGTTTCATAAATTATGTAATTATAGTAAGATACCAAAATAAACATACCATTTTATTTATTATTATTTTACTATTTATTTTTGAGAGAGACACAGAATGTGAGTGCAGGAGCAGCAGAGAGAGAGGGAGACACAGAATCCAAAGCAGGCTCCAGGCTCTGAGTTGTCAGCAGAGCCCCATGCAGGGTTTGAACTCAGAGACCGCAAGATTATGACCTGAGCCAAAGTCAGATGCCTAAGTGACTGAGCCACCCAGGAGCTCCTCAAACATACTATTTTAAATATGCATAACTAATTTAGGTTAGATAGAAATGCACAAGATTCAATGTTTACCTTCAATTTTAAGACACATGGATCTATGGAAAAAAAAGTTAATCTGTATATTACAGGTAAAGCGTATAATTTAGGATAAGTTGTTCCATGGCAATGTTTAGAAAGTATGACCAACAGACCACTCTAAGTGGTTGAAATAATTGCCACCCTGACTTAGGCCCCCAACTGGTAATAATTTAGGTGAAATTTAAATAAACTTAGTGCAGACTTTAACAGAAATGGGATTATTTCATTAGCTATAAATAACTAATGAGGTGGGTATTTATATATGAAAAGATAAAGTAATGATTAGACAAAATAGGACTGTTATAAGTCTTCAATAAAAATATGACATATAACAAATCTGAATGGCATTTGACACAAAACCTTGTTCAGAGGGAAAAAATGTCTATTTGGTACTTCGTTTTCATAGAGCACTTCTATCACGTTTGCTCGGTTCCCACTCTTGTTGACTAAGATTAAAAACATTCTTAATGCCATGTTATTAAAGCTCAATGGGATGTTTTTCCAAAAACCCAGCAACATAGAATAAAACAAGTATATTTTAAAACGTGACACAGCTAATAACTTTGTGGCCCAGAAAAATGTCAAAATAGGATGAGGTCACAAAGAGAAAAGATAACAGAGATAGACCTAAGAGTGAAAAGCATAAATTACAAAGAGAAAACTAAAGTATAGGGTATAGGTCAATAAGAAAACATTGATGAATAACTCTTAGGCTAATAGGTTTATTTCCCTTAAAAAAAAAAAAAAAAAAAGAGTAGCACAAGCATGGGCTTTGACATGAATTTGAGCGCATGTCCTGTCTTGTACTGTGTCAGTCAGGAAAGGTTAAGCTACAGAAAACAGATGATTCCAATTATGTCATGGGCTGACAATAAAGGTTTATTCTACCATCTATCACAATCTTATACTAAGTTGGCTGCAACGCTCTTCCAAATCATTTCACCGCTGACCCCTGGCAGGGAGAAGGCTCTATTTTGAACATTCTTATTTCTCACGACAGAGCAAAATGGTGAACACATGCTAGCTTTTAAAGCTTCTGCCCAGGGGGCACCTGGGTGGCTCAGTCGGTTAAGCGGCCGACTTCGGCTCGGGTCATGATCTCAAGGTCTGTGAGTTCGAGCCCCGCATCGGGCTCTGTGCTGACAGCTCAGAGCCTGGAGCCTGTTTCAGATTCTGTGTCTCCCTCTCTCTGACCCTCCCCCGTTCATGCTCTGTCTCTCTCTGTCTCAAAAATAAATGTTAAAAAAAATTAAAACAAACAAACAAACAAAAACCTTCTGGCCAGAAGTGACATCCATCACGTCTGTTCACATTTCATCAGCTAAAGCAAGTCATATAGTCACGCCTGAGTTCTACAGAGTGGGATGTATAATTCTCCATCACAAAGGAGCACCTCAAGGATAAACAATCAACATAGATAATTAAAATAAAATACACCACAAATACCTATTAGCTGAACTTAAGCATAGGTTTTCTTCCTGAAATGCAGTTTGTAATTTCTGAAAATAAAACTAGTAATATCGAGGACTGTTGTGAGGATTAAATATGATAAATATTAATTGCCTGGAATAGGAACTTTTGCTCACTAATTATAGCAGTATTTTAATATCATTCTCTTCTACTTACCTACAAAACATTCTAATATGACCACATATTAGTTGACAGGACTTTGTTGTAACAACTCAGAGGCAGCACAGGGCCTGCTGGCAGACAGCACTCTTTTGAAACAACAACAGCTCTATGACACTATACTTTAAAAAAAAACTTTGCCACAATTTTTGTCCCTCAGAATGAAGCCTTTTAGAGGATATTTAATTGTTCATTGATTCATTTTATTGACTGAGGAATAATTCACTCCCTGATATATTGTGGAAAAAAGGTAGAAAATGTAGTATATTAGTTAAAGGAAGTTTGTGTAATTGTTTCCAATGCTAGAATTTCATCATTCTTGGTCCAAGGAAAAGGGTTCCAAAAAAAAAAAGCCTACATCGATGAGAAGCAATCCAGTATAGCCCACATTCCTGAGATTCTTCAAAACCTAACTAAGGATCCAGTTATTGCACCTACTCTAGCAAACAAGGCCCAGAATATTCAGAAATTCACCCTTTATGGGCTGTGCTTTGCATCATTTCCAACACACTGAATGGAAAGTTTTGCTAGGTGCCCTTATACCTTGTGTTACCTAGCGTAAGTATGTCTGGTTCATGATAAGAAGACCCTGAAAATAACACTACTCTCCAAAGAAAAGTTTTCTGACAAACTCTAACTGAACAAAATCCTAGATTTCTCTTTATTAGGAAATGATGGGGATGTAAAAAAAGAAGAAAAAGGAAAAAAGAGGCAGAGGCGCCGTGAGCTCCTCTGTCATTTCTTGAAGCATTTCTTCCAAAGGATGCCTATACTGTGTAGGCACTACTCAGAGTGACTAGTATAAGTGCAAGATGTCCTCTGCTCCTGCAGATACTGTCTAGAACCTGCTTATCATGACAGATATCATATTCTTCTGTGACATATAAAAAGATAATATGCACCATGTTCAAGGGGAAGAACATTTTTAAAGCTTTCAAAGTAAGTTTATTAAACACATTTTCTCTTCTGTACTATAGTTAAGCATTCTGGAGTTCACTCCTGATAAAAGTGAACTATGTAATTTGGACTGACTCTCCCAATACAACTGCAAAACTGGACAAAATATAAAAGATTTCTGTTGAAAGCATCAGAGAATTACCAATGTAGTAAAGAATTAGGGGGCCAAAGTATGGGAGGAGGTGGAAATCACAGAGCCAATGTTAGAAAAGGTAGTTGATAGGCAAGATACTGAGCAGAGTTTTCAATACATTCAGGAGGCTAGAGGGACAAAAATGGGAGTGGACACATAGAAGAAAGGGTCCTGTGAATAAAGATGAACTGGAAAGTGACCAGTCCTCTCAAAGTCCAAAAAGCTCAGCTTTTCAATCGCAGTCCCTGCTTGGATAAAGCTGATCTGAGACTGTTAGTGACCTCACCCTAGAAGATAGCGTAACTCCTCTCAAGAGACAGAACATACATAACTTTAAAATATCTTTGTAATTATACGTGGGATTAGTTATACAAAAGACAAGCCTGAGTAACCCAAACGAATAGAAATAACTGGTAATAGAAAGAGACCCACAACCAAGAAGGCTAATGTGGTATTTATACAAGTACAAATTGATACTACTCTCTTGCCACCTCACCTCAGCTTCTTCAACTAAAACTTCACTCAGGACCAGCTAGTCTCACCCCAGTAACACACACAGTAGTATCAGACATGAGATGCAATGGCAACAACTACACACTGAACCTATCAGTATTATTTATTGCTTTTGAAAACTTACCTCTAAGGTTTTGTGGCTGTATTTTTAACTACTCCTTGGGGTTCTATATGAAATATTAGCAGTTCTTAACTGTTCCATAGTGACACACTGAAAAAAGTTTGAACCCATATACAGTGTACATCAGGGAAGTCTCCCCTTCCTGGGTGGGCTCGTTAGCTTGCAAGTTCTGTTCAGTGCCTCCAACTATATCTCCAAATCCAGTTTTCTGCCCCATTGGTCCACAAAACACTCACTGGCAGACTAACAGACGAGTGATAATAATAACCATACAGGAAGGCTATAGGTTCCTACAACTACATGCAGCTCATACTATCAGTTCTGTCTACCAACAATCTAAAATAATCAAAGTTTCTTCAATCTCCTTTGGATGGAAGGTACGTTTTCTAGTCATTCCACTCAGAACTTGTTCAAGCGTTCATGTGTTGAGTCTATGGACAAAGTGATGTACTAGATAGCTCTGTGTAGGCTGGAGCTTACCGACAGGATGTAAAAAATAAGAATAAAATTCTTGATCAGAAGAAACTGTTCAAAATCAAGTAACTATAATATATATTTTTATAATGATGTATGTGAGAAACATACACATACATTTATTGCAGCTAGGTGCTATTTTTCATTTCTAAATTAGAGATTATAAAACAAAACAATTAAAATTTGAAATAAAATATACTGATCAAAATAGAAAAGAGTAAACCTATTTCATTATACTTGTACAAACTTTGAAAAGTGTAAGACTAATCCAGTATTTAAAATTTTCTAAAATGCAATGGAAAACTGCAATAGAACTGTATTTTTGTATACATTTTCACATAAATCAAAGTCAAAAGAAATCTGCTTCCAAAATAACCACAAAGTTACCCCTAACTCTGCAATCCAAAAGCTCCCAAACTGGAAGTTTGCAAGTTCGCAGCAAGCTCCTCGGGCTTCCAAACCTGTCCTGACCTGATCTGGGGCTATGCATTACTTTTACTTTTTTTTTTTTTAGTATACATACTTATGCATTTCTTGGCAGAAATAATAATGTTTTAGGAATGCCTAGGTGGCCGAGTCGGTTTATCTCAGCTCAGGTCATGATCTCACGTTTCTGATATGGAGCCCTGTGTCAGGCTCTGTGCTGACAGCAAGTGGCCTGCTTGAGATTCTCTCTCTCCTTCTCTCTCTCTCTCTGCTCCTTCTCTGCATGCGCACGTCCCTCTCTCTCTCTCTCTCTCAAATAAATTAAAACACTGTCTTAAAAAAGTATACTGCCCCACATTCTGCAAAGAACATTATTTGATACATGGTGTATTCTGTGAAAATTATTATTTAAAAAAATTAAAAATCTGTTCTAACATGTATTCATTTCTGAGACAGAGTGCGAGTAGGGGACAGGCAAAGAGACAGGGAGACACAGGATCTGAGGCAGGCTCAGCTGTCAGCTCAGAATCCACAAACTGCGAGATCATGACCTGAATTGAAGTGGGACACTTAACTGACTAAGCCACCCAGGTGCCCCTATACTGTGAAAATTATTAAAGGGTAACTTCACTGGAGTCAGAGACTAGAATGAGGAGCCATACCTCTCAGCATCAATTACAGGAAGAATTGTCAATTACAGACCCCAACAGAATCATCATCAACAGAAAAGAATCATCAATTATAGGCCTCAACAAGAAAAGATGTATTTGAATTTCCTATAAGAAATTGACTATTTCTACATATCAGCCCGTGAGAAACTGTCATTACCCTGAACTCTTGCTTTCCTCCAATGGATTTTCATTCAGAACCCCTCCCAACTTCCTCCTTCTCCATAAAATAACGTTCTTCTCCTTTGTTTATTGGACCTTGACTACAATCTTGCCCTAGCTTGCATATCCCAAAATGCAGTTCTCTGCTATTCCTCAATAAACCCATTCTTTTGCTAGTAAAACAACTATTTTAATGTTACATTAATATTACTTGGTGATCAGCCATGGGATCCAGACAGGACCCCCAACAACCAGGAGACTGGCGAGCAAACAAGTGCAGGTATCCACAGAGCCAAATGAGCATACTGCTTCCTTACAAACCTGGAGTTTGAGGTTAACTTTTTTCCTGGATTTCAAGTTCTGTTCTCTGTGTTCTAAGCTCTCCAAGCTTTATTCAGGATTTGTTTCAAGGCTTTGCCCTTAAGAGTACTTGTTTGGCCTTTGGTCCAACTCCTTTTTAGAACCAGACCACTCCTGTTGGAACTGTGTTGACCTTTGGCTCAACTCCTTTTTGTGACATACCATTTCTATACAAACTGTTTTTGTTGGGAAAATGCTAGCCTTCGGTCACCTCTTTTCTGGAACTGGACTGTTCCTGTTGGAACTGTGCTGGTCTTCAGTCTGATTCCTTATGGAATCAGGCTGTGTCTATTGGAATTTTTCTTTTTGCCTTAGAAAAAAAACCTCTAAGAAATGGGATCCCAGTCATCAAAATTTTTTTCTAGGGCACCTCCACTTCTAGGACCCCAGCCGGTTTTATGTTTAAAACTACGGTCCTTCCTCATGCCTATTTCTAACTAAATGGACCCACTTAACTAAACATAATTTAGAACTTCAATGGCCATTACAGTGAACTTTTGATTTCCTTAAACCAACTTTTCTCAAAACTAAATTGGATAGACATGGCTCTACAACTGTCAAAACTGAATGAGATGTCTACATGGATTGGCATTTGGAAGCATCCAAACGTTATCAGGAACCTAAAATTGCCTCTATAAAATATAATTTCTACACTAACTGAGGCAAACAACTAAAAAAAGACAAAAGGGTTCCAAGGCCTCCCTTCCCCAACCCATCTGGTCTCAAGACTCCTGGCAGCCCCCCTCCTGCTCAGGCCCAACTCCATTGCCATCATCCTCCCTCATGCCTCACCTCTTCTATACCCTTGGTTTCCTCATTCAAATTCTCTCACTGAACTTCTCTTCCTCAGAATCTCTCCCAGCTCTCTCCTCTCCTAAACCTTTTAAAACCTGCCCCATTAGAGACTTCTGAGGATCCAAATAACCCCCAAATTTCTTCTGTTCCCTGGACTAAGGCTGAATTCACAAGCCATAGTTAAAGAGTTTCCTAAAGTGACTGAGGACCCCCATAGATTTGCTGAAGATTTTAGCAGTTATTCAAACTTACCAACCTGGTTTCTCAGATATATATCAGTTAGTCTACATGCTTGTAGATGAACTGGGCCAGACCAAGGAGTGGAGAAACTAGCCCAGTGGAAACATCCTGAAAGGGATTCAATCACACAAACAGATCCCTAACTTTTGGCAAGACATTAGAACACTTGGCTGGAAACCTCCACGGAGAAATTACAGTGGCCTTTCCTAGGCCTGTTGATTGGAACTAAATTTAGGCTTGCACAAAAGCCTGATGAATCTATTCATGACTATTACAATCATTCAAACTGTCTTTAAAGAAAATTCTGATCTTGCTGTAGATGTTGAATCCACACAGGTAGCATTTATGTTTATTAGCAGGCTGAACTGGGGTCTTTCTCTTTTAATTAAAAGAACCAAGATGAATGTGAAACTATGTCCACTTTAGATTTAATTTGGCAAACCAGCCTGCTTGCACCCTAGACAAGTTACCTGAAAGACCGCTAAAATTATTAATTTTTAACTCCAGCAAATGAAAGCCCCTAAGCAAAACCAAAAATCTCCTACTTTCTATTACTGCAAAGAGCCAGGACATTGGAAAAAAGATTGTTACCCTCTTAAATGCTTCAGACATCTTCAGCCCTCTAGCCAGCCTTTCCAATGTCCTCCTAATTCCCAATGATGGGACTCCAAGGAACTACAAGTGGTCTTCCCAATCTTCCCACTTAATCAGGTTGGGGAAATGACTCTCCAGATTGGGAATGCATTTCTCTCTGTCCTTGACACCAGAGCTACAGTCTGGAAGCTCCATCTCCCTGCTATGAAATAGACCTGCTTCAGCATACTAAAACAGTTCAAACAGTGGGGGTCTTGAATCAACCTCTGCAGGTTCCTGTCTATCATCCTATCCCCTTTTGTCTAGGCCCTTTAAGGAGTACACACTTTTTTCTCCTTAGTTCTGCCACCCCATTCAGTTATCAGGCTGAGATTTCTTAGAAAATATTATGCCAGAATTCCTTTCTCCCAAAAGGGGGAAATAATTTTACAATTTGACATTGGTAATTAAAATACCCAGCCGGGTAAGTTAAACGACCCTTCAACATCTTTTATTAGATCTGATGGTACCACAGCGGAGCCTGGGGACAATGATCATTTGTTCCTATTGGATCGGCTACCATCCTCTTTATGTGCAAGATCTTCCACTGATACTGGCAGAATCTACAGTGCATCTCCCATCAAGATTCAAACAGATCCCTCAACCCCCTCCCCAGAATTAATGAATACCTTAAAGAAGTCCTTCAAGGCATCCAGCCCACACAGAAGATTACAAGGCTCAGGGTCTCATTATTCCCTGCACTAGTGCCCATGACATCCTTATTTTACCTATGAGAAAACTAAATGGCCAAGAAAGGAGGTTTGCTCAGGACCTCCAAGCAATAAATAACATTTTTATCACTTGGCACCCTGTTGTTCCTAACCCCCATAGGCTACAGATACCTATTCCCACACAAGCAAATGTTTCACTACTATCTATATAGTACACTTTTAGTATTCCAGTTGGTAAGGCTAGCCAATTTATTTTTGTTTGTATTCTGGAAGAACAGAAATATACCTGAACAATAATGCTCTAAGGTGTCACAGAGAGTCCTTCTCATTTTTTCCAAACCTTAAAAGCTGATTTGGATGACATAGTTTTCTCAGGTTCTACTTTGTTACATTTGCTTCTCTGCTGCCCTTCTCAAACCTCTTCACAGGAAGACAATACCTACCCCTTAAAACTTTTGGACTTGGACATAAAGTCTCCAAAGAAAAAATGCAGTTTGCTCAAACTCAGGTTCTACACTTAGGGTGTAGACAAACAAAACCAGGGAACAAAACCTGATTTCAGAATAAGGGCTACATTTGGATTCTGGGAGGCTTCATTGCATCCTGACTTCCCTCAAATCTAAAACTAATATTTAATTACAATGTTTTCTTGGACTGACTAGCCAATGTTGAAACTGGATTCCAAACTTCTTATAGCTCAACCTCTATATGCTTTACCAAAAAAAAAAAAAAAAAAAAAAAAAAAAAAAA
>NW_024412395.1:63051436-63072242 GCF_014898765.1 Herpailurus yagouaroundi | reverse complement strand
CACCCTCATCATGATTCTGTGATCACATTAATTCTTTAGCTGCTTTTTATCTAAATTCATGGCCTCTCAATTTTCAACCTTACAGGCTGTATTATTAGGTAACATTTGTTTCCAAACAGTTCTTTTGAGATAACAATACTGTTTTAATACATCTTTGAGGTTTTGCTATTTTTTTTTTTTTTGAGGTTCTGTTATTTTTTGCAAGAAGTTCATTAGCTATTATTTCATGTTTATACTTGCACAGTATCCTCCCAAATGCACTTGGTTAATTCAGTGTGCTTTTGCAGTATTCACCATTTTGCTTTCATGGCCACTTTAAGTGGGGACTTCCAGAAGGCATCCATAACTCTGCAGGGAGAACTTTTCTCCCTGAAGTTGGAGTAAATGCCAATAAATATTTTCAGTTAGCTACTTTCAGATCTCGGGTCTTGGTTTAGAACCAATAATTTTGTTACTTCTTGTTTTGCATATATCTTAAGTTTTGTATTTTGTTGTCTGCCAATCTTTTGTAACAATCATGTACCCAATAAAGAAATGATCTCCAATGTTTACGATCTTTATAAATATGAACTATACATGAGAAGTGCATGAGAGTTCTCTTTCCTTGCCTTCCTCATTAATGAAATGAGGCCATAAGTGGTTTCTAACTGCTATGTACCTTCCTGAAAGATCCTTCTTGGCATTGAGGAACAAAACCATTAAATATGAAATAACTGACTCTTGATTAGGTATACTTTCAGAAAAAGATCTTGATCAAAAGGGGGAAATGTAAAATTAATACAGGAAAACCTCACTAAAGTGGACTGGGAAAGTGAAAAGGTGGAAATCACATGACTCAATGTCAATTACAGGAAAAACTATCAACTGCAGACCTTAACAGAAGAATTATCGAAGGAAAAAATGATCAATTATAGGTCAGAACAGGAAAAGATATACACTGAATTTTTATAAGAAATTGACTATCCCTGCAAATCAGCTAATGAGAAACTGTCGTCACTCTGAATTCCTGCTTTTCTAATGGACTTACATTCAAAACAACCCCCCTGAACTTCCTCCTCCTCCTCCATAAAAGAACATTACTTTTATTTGCTAGACTGGCCTTTGGTTTTGCCATAGCTTGTGTGTCCTGAATTATAATTTTCTGCTATTCCTGAATAAACCTATTTTTGCTAGTAAAACCATTATATTTAAAAAGTTAACAATACCACATTATCTTGCTACAATCAAAAAATTTTCTAAATTTCAAATATATCTGTCCTCAAGAGTTTTAGGTAAGAGACTGGTCTTGGACCAGTTTTAGAAAATCATATGCCCACAAACTTACCAAACTCTCTTCTATCCAATGTTATGATTTCAGGATCATCATCATAAATACCTAATTTAAAAGTAAACATTATAAAATTAACAGTTTATCATAAAAATAAATTACCACATAGAAACAGATTACTTAGGTCTTTTTTTAAACACCAAAAATCAGATTACTATACTAAATGTCAAAGTTGAAGAAAGTGCAATAAACAGAAAGACCAAGAGTAAATAATACCACTGGTAATGCATCTAAAGAATGATAAAAAACAAAAAATTAGTTTCCCGATATGGACTGTTGCAGCTATGTTTGGGGGTTCCCAATACCCATAATTTCATCTCCACAGAAAATTTCTATTATTATTTTTTAATTTTTTATTTTGCAATAATTATAGACTACCAGGAAGTAGTAAAAATAGCACAGACTTCCATGTTCCCTTCACTCAGCTTCCCCTAATGATGACTTATGTAGTTTTAACAAAATCTAGGAAATTGACACTGATACCTTACTGTTAACTAGAGACGTCACTTCCTTTTCTGATTATGTTTTTTTCTAATAAATAGTATCACTAAAGTATTTCCCACTGTTAAAAGTCTTATTAGAATGTTTATAGAGACAAAGACCAACTTAATTAATACAAATTTTACTTATTGTAATTAAAACCAGTGTGAGAAAATTTGTTTCTATATAAGATACCAAAATAATACTAGTGATGGATATAAACCAGTGTCAGTAAACTTATTCTGCAGAGGCCAGTTAAACAGGTCTTGTGGGACACATGGTTTCTGTCACAACCATTCAATTTTGCCCCTGAAGTGAAAGAAGCCACAGATAATATGCAAATAAATGAGCATAATTTTATTCTCCTAATTATCATATTCTCATAATTCTATGATTAATTAAAACCTTACAAAAACAGGTGGCTGGCCAGATTTTAGCCCATGAAATGTAGACTACTGATATCAGATATATACTATTGAGCTGCAGTGATATATTAGAAAATACTATTTTGAAGGAAAAAAAAAGGCAGTCTTGAGAAACAAATACTCCAGATATGAATTTAAAATATTTTATGTAGTCTAATATAAAAGCATACCTCAGTTCTTAGTGTGCATTTGAGGCTAATCAATAACGAAGAGAAATACCGGGTAAGCAAATGCTCCCTCTAGCCTTGCTGGATACCTGTGTTTACTTTACCTGCCCTTGATTTCTTTAACTTGCTTCCTCCCTCCACACTTCCCTCATTTCTTATTCCTGTCAACACGTCAATCCTATTATTAATAAGGATTCCACAAGAGAAGGATGGCATTTCTACTGAACTGACCACTATTAAACTTAAAGGAAACTTTAGATTTTCTTGGAAAATATGATGCTTTAAAAATACCAAAAGGCTTTAGGATTTAACATCTACTGCAAATATTTTTTTAATTAAACTACAATCCTTATTTTAAAAGTATCTAACACGATCATAACCAAAATACCTTCACATATCTACATACCACCTGACTTTCCTTTTGAACGCAGCTCCCATGTTACATTAAACAGTCAAGGTGACACATATTAACTGCCTATGTTAAGTGGTGAAACAAAATTAATTTTCTAAATTTACTCAAATAAAGAACAAAATTTCATAGAGTATCATATCACCTTACCAAAATCATAACGATAATAATTCCAGCTTTCATATTGGCCACCTTCTTGATTATCTGCAAGTCCCTTTTCTCCGTATTTGTCATACTTTTTCCGCAGATCTTCATCTTTGAGTACTTCATATGCTCTATTTATTTTTAAAAAATCACTATGTGCGTTTGGGTTATTCTATTAAAATATTAGACATAATAGTTGTTTCAGATATGTGATCAAGTATCTCCAAAACCTCTACGAAGTTTTAATTTAACCTTGAAATTTCTGGGAGAACAGACATCAAAATAAGGAGGAAGAATACAGTATGAAATGGGTTATTATGGATTGAAATTAGAAAGTATTTTGAAGAACTATAATCTTCCAAAAAAAAAAAAAAGAATAAGAAAAGAACAGAGAAATGAGAATTGAGGCCTCAAAAAGCTGAAAGATATGGCCCTACAATGTAAGTCATTCCTTACATGAAATGCAATTGAGAAAAACTAATAAAACCTTGAAACCTTTAATTTTGTAAATATTATTTTTTATCCCAAAACAATTACAAAGAAATTTGTAGGTAATTTTTCTATTTGAAGCAAAATCAACATATTAACCAAAAACAAACAAACAGAAATGTCCCCCAATCCATCAAATGATTAAATGAGACTAGTATCAGAGTAAAACTCAAAACTGGATTGGAAATGTTCCTCATTCGTTACTCTTTCACAGAACTGGTTTTTGAAGAATGCTTTCATCTAAATAATAATTAGGTGTAAAAGGTCTACTATCTTTCATATGGAAACTTAAAAATCATATTTCTGAAATTTTAAAGAAAAATATGAAAAAATAAAAATTCTAAATATAATAGAAGGTAAATCTCCAGGGAAAGATAACCAACTAACAAGTTTTAGTGAAATATTGATTCTACTGCTGAACTTTATGCAATCAAAATAAAATAACCCTCTTTTAGGCATTTTATATAGAAAACAGAAAATTATAAACCATACCTTTCAAATCCTTGAGGAGTTAAATCTCATTAAAATAATTAGATACATTATAAAAAATATCATAAGTATTAAAACTAAATTAGTTTTGAAAGATGACGTAATTGAATATATAATCAAATATTTATGCCTGGAATTACCTGGATTTGGCTGCTCTTAAGTTTTCATTTGTAATAATTTCTGACTCTGGTGTGGGATTTGTGCATGGAGAAAACAGTACAAGTTGAAGCATGTTATTATTAGTTATTACTGCCATTTTTAGCAAGAACCTTCCAAGTTCTAAAGGAATAATTTTCCTATTACAGTTATAAAATACTTGTTCTTAACTTACTTTACTAAGAAAACTACTTCAACTACCCCATAGACATTATCGTTGGTTTTGGAATTAACATCTGTAATGGAACTGGTACAACTCAGTTTTCAAATTAACAGGGAATTGCATTTTTGATATCAATATTCTTTCACACTGTTCTCAACCAGAATATTTTGCTGCTTCTGTTTTTTAGTACAGAAGCTAAATTGTGACTTTTGACATGTGATTGTTTTTAAGCATTTTGAGCACTTAAAATTTAACTATGTATCAAAACTTCACTGAAATACATTAATCAGATGTATTTAAAGAGAAAACTACTTACCGGGTTTTTATCAGGATGTAGCTTCAACGCCAATTTCTTAAAAGCTTGTCTTATTTCTCTACTGCTTGCAGTTTTGGATACTCCAAGTAAACTGTAAAAATCCTGATCTGTGCCCACTAAAACGGCCATATACACTATTAGAAAACACAGAATGACCCTTTTCAAGTCTCTGACGTAGTCATTTTTATTTAACCAGACTCCCATTCTTTTTCTTACACAAGTTCTGATTTAAGTGAACATTAAGATACACGCTGGTTCCAACTGATAGAATATGCAGGTTTGAGAACTTCTGTTCACATTACTCCCAGGGCGAATCAAGCATCATGAAACTTCCTCCCAAAATGTCAATCTAAAGAGAGGAAACAAGGTAGTTAAAAATATATTAAACAAACAAACAAACAAACAAAAAAAAACCCAGCAATAACGCTGTTAAATAACATGGCCAGTAATACAAGCTCCATTTGATGGCAAATCAGGGTGAGTGCCCAGGCTCTATTCTTTGGGGGTCCCTTCACTGCTTCCATATCCAGGTAGCCAGATTTGTGAAACCACTCAAGATAGGAGGTAAGTGTAAAGGGTAGTGTGCGGTTGTAGCTAGCTAGAACACTTTGAAAACAAATTCAATGATTTGCTCTGATCAGCACCAGAACACAAGTCTGGGAAAAAAACGTTTCCTTCCTTTTCTATCTAGCTTAATTAAGCACAGCTCTTTTGTAAAACCACTTCCTTTTTGGCCACTTCTTTACCACTGTAAGGCTACATCGTTTTCATTCTAATCAGATTTCACTTGTAGAAAATATCCTTTGGAAGGACTAGGGAGTCCTTTCAAAGAGTATTTTTCATACACCTCTTCCAACAAGGGCAGTGAATTTACATTGTTAGACAACATACTTAGTATGGCCGGTTTGTTCCGAATTTTCCCAAAAGGTCCTTACACTACATGTAAGTAGGGACTACTTTATATAAATAGTCGAATAATAACTACAAGTTAACAGTAATGTTATCGCAAAGTTTACATCTAAGATAAATAAAAATGAAAAGGAAACAAAAAAGGAGAAGGAATCAGTTATTTTAACATGCTCACCTGTGTAGGGTCAATAATCTCCACTTCATCAGATCACAAAAGATACCAAAACCCTTTGAAAAATCTAACCTTCTTAGCATTGTTTCTCCTTTCTTCATTTAATCCTAAATATCTAAATCTTCTCCTTACCTGCGAACGGTCTTTGGCTCATTTCTAACTTGTTTCATGCAACCAAAACATAACTTTGTAAAGCATAGTGATGGAGAATAACAAGTATCAGACTAAAAAACTAGAGGAAAATAGAGAACACATTCTCCAATACCACTATGGGACAAGTGGTGTTGCTAGCGGTCGTTCTCAGTCAGCGTGGGTGTGGTTGACTTGATCTCCGCCAAGCTTCGGGGACAGGTGGAAGCTGCAGGTAAAGGCAGTATGAAGGATTTCTGGCTGCCATCACCCCAGAATAGGATGCGGGGAGAGGGGAAAGTTGGGGAAGTCCCGTGAAAGAGACCAATAAGTGCTGCTGGTGTGTGAAGTCTCCGGCCGGGTTAGGGTGAAAAGAGACTGAGTGACTGAGGCTTAAGTGAGAGAAACTGTAGCAAGACGTGCGGAGACGAGGTCAGAAGGGTGATGATGTAGATAATCAGAAAAAGATGGGAGCGAGAACACAAAACCCGTCGCAGGGGCAAAGAGGAAGGGAGGGGAGACTGAGGTGCACAGGCATTGCGCTCTCCCTTCCAGGAGGGCCCAGGCCGCCGCCGGCTCCTACAGAGCCCCGGGCCCCGGCCCATGCCCACCTCAGTGTAGCGGGGTCGCCTCCTGCAGCTACTCCCCCATCCTCAATTCCCGGCGGCAGACCCCACCCGGCCGAGCGCAAGCTGTGCGCGCGTGAACAAAGCGCGCACTCTCCGACCGCCGGGCCGCCGCGCTCGGGATGGGGGAGGACGAGCCGCACCGGCAGCAACGAGCGCTGCAGTTCCAGTCGGCTCCTCGCGCCCCGGTCCCCACGGCGAGCCGGGGCGGGGCCTGGCGCGGGGCACTGTGGGAAAGGCGGAGAGGACACGGCCTGGGAACACCCGCAGCAACTCCGCGGGCGCGGCGGCAGCTGGGTGGGGAGGGCGGTTTAGCTTTAGGTTGACGTGGCCATCAGCGTTGAATCCGGCTCCGGCTCCGGGTCCAACCCGGAGCTGAAAAACCTGTTCAGCCCCAGAAGCCCGCGCCCCCGCATTAAACCGGCTGGCGCACGCGGCAGGCCGGACGTAGATTGAGGGAGCCCGCCCCTTCCTTCTCCCGTTGCTATGGTGACAGGGAAACCTGGGAGGCGGGTTTAGGCGTGCAATTTCCGAGTGGCCATATTCTTAAAGGGAAATTAGAGCTATAGAGCGTTTTTCTGGTTGGTGGGTGGGTGTAGCAGAGAGGGGAAATTTTGTGGATAAAGGGGAGCTTTATCTAGCGGGCTGAAGAGTCAGTAGGAAACTTGGGAGAAATAAAAATATTTGTGTGTGTGTTAGAACAAACATTTGAGCATTCTACAGTATTGTCTGGTTTCCTAGTCATTCACGCTAGAAACTGGGGAGTTATCCATACTTCTCTCTCTCACCTTTACATTTAAGTGGTTTGGTACAAAAACTTCAGTTTTGATCTGCGGAACACAGAACAGTGGAAGTAGCTACATTTGCAACCATCAAAAGAAAAAAAACATTGTGAGGATGCCTGCTTAAGACATTAACCCTGATATGAAATACGTTGTAATTGGTAACAATTTCATGGGTAGTAAATCAAATGTAAGCTTATAAAAAACTGACTGAATGGGATCCCTAGCTGAACTAATACATTGCAAGAAAGAGAAGGAAGGAGGTGAACAAAGGCAGAAATATTAGAAGAGCCTAATATAATAGTAAATATGTGGTAGGAACTAGTCTAAGTATACACGTATTAATTCAGTCCTCCAAATATTCTTATATTATTTTGACTATAATTATATCCATTTCACAATTGCGGAAACAGGTAAATATGTGATAGACCTGGGATTCACACTTAAGCAGCTTGACTCCAAAGACTGCGATGCTGATCATTATGTCACACTGTGTGTGTACCAACAAAATCTTTAGAGTAAATTGGAAAGCAAAATAGAAAACTGGCGAATCAAGCAGGGAGCTGATCACAGTGGGTTTTATGCTATGATGAGAACATAGACTATCTTTTTGGTAATGAGGAAGCCCCTTAAAACTTTTAAAGTAAGGGACTCAGGCTGTATTTTAGATTGTTCTGGTAGCTTTTGGAAAGTGAATACAAAGGGAACCAGATGAGAAAGGAAGAACAATTAGAAGAGTGAGTGCTAGAGAAGGTAAATTTGGCAAGAAATGGTTATTGCTTGGATATGGGAAATAAAGGAGAGGAAGGATCTAAGGTTAGTTCTGGTTTAGGTAGCTGAATACATGCACTGAATGAGGATCGGGGGAAAAAATAAAGGGTTCTGATTTGGATATATCTATTTCAAAGATCCTAGATTATGTCCGAATAAATATATCTGGCCTAAATCTCATGGGGAATATTTAGACTGAAGAAAAAAATAGGAAATTATCAAATAATCTGTGGTAGTTGGAGCCACGAGTATAAATAAGAGTACCCAGAGAAAGTATGCAGAATAAAAGCTGGGAGCCAAGGATAAAATCTTGGGGAATTCTGATACCTAGAATTTACACAGCAAAGGAAACCATCAACTAAATGAAAAGACAGCCTTTGGAATGGGAGAAAAATATTTGCAGGTTATATATCTGATAAAGGGTTGATATCCAAATAATATAAACACCTATAAACTCAATAGCAAACACCCCAAACAATTTAATTTAAAAAATGGGCAGAGTAGGGCACCTGGGTGACTCAGTCAGATGAGTGTCCAATTTAGGCTCAGGTCACGATCTCAACAGTTTGTTTTGTAGGTAGGTTTCATAGCCCCATGTTGGGCTCTGGGCTGACAGCTCAGAGCCTGGAGCCTGCTTTGGATTCTGTGTCTCCCTCTCTCTATGCCCCTCCCCTGCTTGCACTCCGTCTCTGTCTCTCAAAAATAAACATTAAAATTTTTTAAAATGGGAAGAGGATCTGAATAGACATTTTTTTAAAGAAGACATATTGGTGGCCAAGAAGCATATGAAAAGGTGTTCAGCATCATTAATCATCAGGGAAATACAAGTCAAAAACACAATGGGATATCACCTCATACTAGTCAGAATGACTGTTATCAAAAAGAGAAAAAAAATAAGTGTTAGTGAGGATGTGGAGAAAAAGGAACCCTTGTTCTGTTGATGAGAATATAAATTGGTGCAGCCCCTATGAAAAACGGTATGGAAGTTCCTCAAAAAATTAAAAATACAACTACCATATGATCTAGCAATTCTATTTCTGGGTATTTACCCTAAGAAAATGAAAACACTTATTAGAAAAGATCTATGCACCCTCATGTTCGTTGCAGCGTTATTCACAATAGCCAAGATATGGAAACAACCTAAATGTTGATTGATAGATGAATGGATAAAGAGAATGTAGTATATATGTAAAACATTATTATTTAGCCATAAAAAAGAATGAAATCTTGTCATTTGTGACAACATGGATAGATTTTGAGGGCATTATGCTAAGTGAAAAAGGACATAAAGAAAAAGACAAATACTATTTGACCTTACTTACATATGGAATCTAAAACACACACACACACACACACACACACACACACACACACACACAGAGAACACCAAACTTATAGATACAGGGAGCAGATTGTTGATTGCCAGAGGCTGGGAGTAGGGGGTGGGTGGGATGGATGGAGAAAGTCAAAAGGTACAAACTTCCAGTCATAAAATAAATAAGTCCTAGGGATGTAATGTACAGCATGGCGACTGTAGTTAATAATGTTGTAATGCATACTTGAAAGTTACTAAGAGAATAGATGCTAAAAGTTCTCACCATAAGAAAAAAAATTCTGGGACGCCTGGGTGGCTCAGTTGGTTGAGCGTCCAACTTTGGCTCAGGTCATGATCTCACGGCTCATGAGTTCAAGCCCTGCGTCGGGCTCTGTGCTGACAGCTCAGAGCCTGGAGCCTGCTTCGGATTCTGTATATACCTCTCTCCTGCCCCTCCCCCGCTCATGCTCTGTCTCTCTCTCTCTCTCAAAAATAAATAAACATTCAAAAAATTTTTTTAAAAAAGAAAAAATTCTGTGACTATGTATGGGATGGATGTTAATTAGACTTATTTTGGTGGTCATTTCACAACATATATAAATGTTATGTTGCATATCTGAAACTAATATTTCAATTATACCTTAATAAAGAATTTATAAATTAAAAAACAGAACGTTTTTATTAGTGCAGGTGCACTATGACGGAATTAGTGCAGGTGCAGAGAAATAAATAGATTCAAGAAAAAAGTAAGAGTATATATATATATGTGTGTATATATATGTGTGTATATATATATGTGTGTGTGTATATATATATATGTAATTTGGTGATGAATTGGTCATGGTAGGGTAAGAGAAAGACATTTGAAGACACATTTCTACTTCAGATAATTGACATCAGGGATGTACACCTGCTTTAGGGAAACCAAAGCCTTACCAGCATCAGTATAATAAATCAAAATTTGATACCCTTGTTCTATCATATCTGCATGAGATATGTTATAACAAGGGGACTGTTTTCATTTTTTTTTTTTATTCCATCTGGGGCATTGCTACTCATCTTTTAAGACCTGTTCATGTTTCTTCTAAAAAATAATTTTCTGTGAGCCATTCAAGCATATTTGAGAATTTCATCCATTATTATTGCATTTATTATTCCATATAGTAATTATGTTTCATTGGTTGGTCTATTATAATGAATTCTTTCAGATCAGGAATTAGATTTTATTTACTTTTTCCCTCAAGGTCTAGCTAGAACAGTGCTTGGTGCCTATTCAATGCATGCATTATGATGGAATGAAAAGTCAATATTTATCATGTGCAAAGAGGAAAGAATGGACCTTTGTTCCTAAAGTCATTATCATCTGGCCAAAGGGGAGGGACATGAAGAACACACATTCACATGTAGAAATATAATATAATAATAAATATCAAATGAGTGGTATAAACAATAAGTTCTATAAAGACTCAAGTTGGGGCTTAATGGCTCAGAATCAAATGAGGGTGCAATATGGGTGTTTCTGAATTTCAAAAAAAAAAATACATAATAAATTTGGAGTTTCAGAACCAGGTAAAATCTTTGAGGTGATGGAGTGCATTCTTTAAATTTGTAGGGGAGGAAACTGTGGCCCAGGAAAGTTGCTGAGTACTTGCCAAAGACACTGAAATGTAAATGGATGAAATGAGAATATAACCTATGTTTCCTGTCTTCCCAACCAGTGTGAAATGATAATGATCATCACAATAAAACTTACATGTGCTTTATATGTCCTAGACACTCTATCAAGCACTTTACTTGTATTAACACATTTAATTGTCATAACAATTCTGTGAGGTAAGTGCAATTATTACATCAATTTTACAGATGAAGAAACTGAGGCTAGAGGAGGTTAAGCTACTTGACCAACGTGACCCAGTTAGTAAGTGGCAGATGTTGGATTTCAGCCTGGGTGGTCTAGATCTGGAGTCTGTAAGGAGCACCACAATCAATTAATTGAAATATTTTTGACAGCATTTATTTAAGCTAAAATTAGGTGTTATTTCCATATATTTTTTTCAAAACAACATAATAACCTGTCACAAGTGTTTCATTTTGGAGGTAAATTGTAATAGCTTATTAGACCAGATCAAATATGTAAGGACACAATAATTGATATCTTAAAATCACCTACAGCATCCACTAATGGAATTGGTATTTGATATATGTGTTGAAAATATTTGAATTTGTGGTTGTTTATCTTTCCGTGACGATTATAATTTCATATTCTCATCTCCAACAAGTAGGTCAAACTTTAGCTGTAGTTAACCTTTCTTTTATTCTTGTTTCCCTACATCTCAATTATTTTGAGACTACAGTTTTTAGTGTTAAAAAAAAGTTATGTGGTAACTAAGCCCTTAAACTAAAAGTCAAAATAAAGCAGACAGGAATGTACACACGCATACACATGTGTGTGTGTGTGTGTATATACACACACAAACACACAAACACACATATGTATGTGTATTTTGTAAATGATGGTTTTTCTTGGCACTAATTCCTACATAAATACTTGCTAAATTGAAATGAAAGCAAATACAAAGCAAATATGGGTTGACAGTCCCAAATATGGGAAATATTTTGTCTTTCCATTTTACTCGATAAACAATAGGGGGCCAGGAGATCAGATTATCAATTGATAAAATGTGCCTGCCAGCCTACCTACATCCCAGGTTTTTGGAGATGATAGAGAAGTTTATTTAAAAAAAAAAATCCACATCATTGTTGCAGAACAAGTGCCCTCTTCATTGGACCAGAAACTTTGAGGAATCCCTGAAATGTGTATCGACAGAAGAAATCACTGAGTAAAGCACAAGGAAAAACACTGTAAAATGTGAGAATGGCTCTGGCTGTTTGTAACTAATGAAGAGAAGGACATGGGAATGAAGGAGCTTATAGGTGTCTTTTGGTTGAGTCACTGCATTTAGGGTAGCTATGCCGGTTGTCCCCTGTGTGGGATGCCCCCAAGACCATCCCCAGGCTTGACATTTCACTAGAATGACCCATTGGAATAAGAATATAATTGTACTCATGGCTGCGATTTAATACAGGGTAAGGGAACAAAGCAGAATCAGCAAAGAGAGGAGGTTCACAGGTTGAGTCTGGAGGAAACCAGGTGGAAGCTTCCAAGGGTCCTCTCTCAGTAGAGTCACATAGGGGACACAACTCCAGCAGCGAGTTGTGGCAACACGTGCAAAGTGCTGTGACCACATGTGCAAAGGGTTGTGTTCAAGGGAAGCTCAGAAAAGACTAAGTGACCAAAATTTTTACTGGGAGCTGGGAATGTAGGCATCCTTTGCTTAGCATGCACCAAAATTCTAGACCCCCAGAAGGAAAATAGATTTTCAGTACAAACTACGTTGTTTTTAGAGTTCAGCCACAGCAAGCCATTCAGGAAAGGTGTCCCCGCCCCGCCCGCTCCTCCAGAAGTTATCAGCCAAATTCCCAGACACCAGGCAAGGACCAACTTTCCAAGCAAGACTTTCCAAGAACGAGAATCTCAGGTTTACTATGATAGCTTTTTTCTAGCTTCCTTTAATACTCTACTTCAACCAATCAAGTAGTGCATAGTGGAAGCATCTTCTGCCAGACAGGTAGAGTGAGGTAATGAGCATTTTCGAGGTGTCAAGGAAAGACCCTAGTTTGCTAAGGTGGAAGAAGATGACATATTCAGAAAATTAGTGATTGGCACCATTCTCCCAGCAGCACATTTTCCCTTCTTTGTCAACACAAAGGAGATCGTATAGTGCATAGTAATAGCAAGGGGAGTTAAGGAGTGTACGCAGAGTGGGCTATGTGCATCCCAAGATGTACACAGTTGATTTTCTGGGAGTGGGCACAGGGAGAAAATTTTTTTTAAGTTCTTTCTTTCTTTCTTTCTTTCTTTCTTTCTTTCTTTCTTTCTTTCTTTCAGGAGGAATTTTTATTTATTTATTTAAAAAAATTTTTTTTTCTTTAAACGTTTATTTATTTTTGGGACAGAGAGAGACAGAGCATGAACGGGGGAGGGGCAGAGAGAGAGGGAGACACAGAATCGGAAACAGGCTCCAGGCTCTGAGCCAGCAGCCCAGAGCCTGACGCGGGGCTCAAACTCACGGACCGCGAGATCGTGACCTGGCTGAAGTCGGATGCTTAACCGACTGCGCCACCCAGGCGCCCCTCAGGAGAAATTTTCAAAAGCTCTTTTATTTTTGAGAGACACAGAGAGAGAAAGGGCGCAAGCAAGAAGGGGAGGGGCGAGAGAAAGGAGAGAAAGAGAATCCTAAGCAGGCTCTGCACTGCCAGCATGAGCCCCAGATGTGGGGCTTGAACTCACAAACTGCAAGATCATGACCTGAGCCGAGACCAAGGGTCAGTCACTTAACTGGCTGAGCCACCCAGGTGCCCTATTAACTCTTTATTTAAAAAAAATTATTTTTTATTTGAAAAATTTAACTTGTATTACTAGAATGTCAGCTACTTGGAGTCAGGGATCCAGAACTCTGATCATGACAGAGAGGGGCTAGTGTTTTCCCAATCAAAATCCCCACAGCACTAGGACTAGGGTGCCTTTTTTGAATCTGATGGGTGGCCTTCTAAATCCCTGGGTCCTTGCCCAGAATGTGATAGGCAATGGAGGACCTGAACAGCTACTGCTTCTTTCTCAGGAGTTTTATCACAGGCCTGGTGTGTTTGATGTCTGGTTGTTTGACATTGTTCACTCAACAGTTGGCACAAAAAAACGGGGCATCTGGGCCAGCATACCAAGGTCTGCAGATCAAAGACCTACTCTAGAAATGGGAAAAGCCCAAATAGGGCAGTATGACTAGTTTCAAGGATTGGGAAGGATAATTACTAACATTACAAGAACTAGTCCTTTGAAGTCTCAAGTTTCTTAAATAATAAATTTGCTGAGAATGCCAAGATTTGGGGACAAAGATTGCCAATATCCCGTGGCTGTTATTAAGGGCTTCGAGGGAGTTGCATAAGATGTGACACAGAAGAAGGGTGATCCAGAACTGCAGGTGAAACTACTAGTTGAATATTCTGGTGGGTGGAATGTGCAAAGAATTTTAGATAAAGTAAGACCAAATAAATAGACCATTTCTCTAATCCACTTTCTATAACTAGAGCAGTGAAGGTTGTCATGTAACCAGTATAAACAGTGTTCTGTCAACACTGTGTAATATGAGATAGATAATGCTTTTAGGTCACTATGTAGAGCAAGAAGAGGGGGAAGTTTAAAGTGTGTGGCCATTAGTATCATCCCATCTGCTCCCTGCTTCCATGAAAGTGATAACCTTAAATCAGACCAAGTGAGTGATAACCTTAAATCAGACCAAGTGAACTAACAGAATTTCTGGGTTGGCCTCCATAATGAGGTTACTCCTTGGAAGGCTATGTGTTTATGGCATTTAGATAAAGGGGCCAAATAGTAGCTGCTAACCAATCCCACCCCACCATGATCCCAGACTTGACTGATGATTCATTTATTAAAGCTCTGCAATTGCAGATGCTCACATAACACTGTTAAAGCATTGAGAGTATAATACTGTTTACTTTGGGGCTATCCAAAGGCCCTCCAATCGGACATGGATTACACTTTATGGCCCAGAAAATAATAAGCTAGGCCTTCCAGCATAGGATCCTATGACTATTGCATGCACATATCATCTGCAGAGTGTGTGGCAATAAAGTGCTGGAACAGGTGCCTAAAAAAGACAAATTTCAATAGTCTGTTGCTTACCATGCCATTGGTAGACTGGCTGGACCACGTACGTAATGCTGTATCTGCCCTAGGTACATCTCCTCAAAGATTTATCCATTCTTAGCCATGTTTTAGCAATACAGAAAATTTGGGACATGGAAGTATCTGGAGTGGAACAAATACAGTGCAGGACCTCAGCCTACATACAACTTCCCACAATCTCTCCTTTTCTTTCCTACCCTGACTTGATCAATTAGTTAAGAAGCCCAGACTGCATCTTATGTGAGTGGGTGGGTAGACACCAACCTAGATGCACTGTTGTGGCCCCTCTCTCTACCTTGTCCCTTGTTATATTGCACTTCTAGATGCAGACATTGCACTTCCGCACTTATGCAGACACTCTATTGTGTGGTCACTGCAGTTATCATTCTTATGATACATGTACTTATTATTAGCTCCATGAAAGGTGGGAGAGTGTGGTGACAACAGGGAAAGTCCTAGATCCCAGAGAAATTGATTTCTGGTTTGGTGGGTCAGATAACAACTTATAACTGTTTGAATTGCATAATCATTTGGTAACCCACAGTCAGGCATTCACTCTCCTCCAGGGTCTAGTAGAAAGCTGAGGACTACTTTCATGTTGATAATTGTTATGAAAGGAGACCATTGCCATGTAAACTCTAAAGGCCTAGGCTGTGATTTTCCTAGTGGGGCATATTAGAAGCACCTTACAGTATTTCAGTCTGCCACAGGCATTTCAGTATCATTTAGATCTATTGCTCATAAGGTTCAAGAGAAAGAACCATTTGCATCACAGCTTAGATCTACTTATTTCAGACTCTGAAAGGGCGGGCCTACGCCGGCTGACTCCATCTTGTTCTGTGTCTTTCACCTAGACCACGCCTCCTCCCCTTGAGTAACCTCCCTCTCACCCATTCAAACTTCCTGATCAAAACACGCCCAGCGACCTGCGTAACAGGACTCTGACCCTTCCCCAGCCAATTGGCCGAGGCCACGCCCCTTCCCCAGCCAATCGGCTGCCCCTAGACCCCTATAAAGCCTTTGTGCTTTTGAAACTCTCTCTCTCTCCCTGGTATCTCACCGCTGCGTCAGTGCAGGTAGGGGACTGAGCTCGAGCTAGCTCGAATAAAGGCTCTTTTGCTTTTGCATCGGACTCGGCTCCCTGGTGGTTTTTGGGGATCACGAATTCTGGGCATAACAACTCTTTCTGAATTCAGATCCATCAAAAACTGGCCAGTCTCATGAATTACTTGGCAAATGAGTTGAAGTAACACATCTATATATTGTGGACACTGCCTCCAAAATTTGAGAAACCACCCAATGTTGAATCTTTTCCTTCCATGTTGATGCAGTAACCCATACCTTTATGCCACTTACACTACTTATACCATTATAACTTATATCAACTCATACCATTATACCACTTTAAAAGAGATATTACAGGGCACCTGGGTGATTCAGTTGGATAAGCATCCAACTTTTGGTTCCAGCTCAGGTCATGGTCTCGCAGTTCGTGGGTTCAAGCACCACATCGGGCTCCGTGCTAACGGTGTGGAGTCTGCTTTGGATTCTCTCTCTCTCTCTCTCTCTCTCTCTCTCTCTCTCTCTCTCTCAAAATAAATAAATAAATTTTAAAAAAAGGAGATATTCCATCATGTCCTTGACCACTGGACCTCTAGAAATCTTACCAATATGGCAGGGTCCTGAAGTTTATCTCCTATTCTCTGGCATATGTATGGACTTGTTACATTCTGCTTATCTGTTCCAAATCAATATAGTGGATCTGTATGATGGTCTTAGGATATTGGAATGACTAAAGTCCCTCCAAACCATATTATGACAGTAAGAGTTTTAACATAGTCCTGGAATAAGGTAATAGAGATATGCTGTTGGTGGTGCCAGGTACATGGAAATTGTTTCTGTTTTCTCTTCTATAACTAAAAAACCCAACATTTAGTAGGTTAATTACTACCTGCATACCAGGTGCCAAAGATTGTGCTAGATTTTTTTTTCAGCTATGAAAATATATTTGAAAATGTAACTTTCTTTAGCATTATCACTTTATTCTCCAAGAACCAATGACTTTTGCCCTAGCCCAAAAGGCAAGTTAAATGAGAATATGTAGGGAATCACCAGTCCTGCATGTCTGAGACTTTCAGTGGTGCTACTAATGTTTGAAATTCACCCTGAGGTGTAATTTTCCTTTTAGTTTACTTTCCTTGTGTCTGTGTCAAACAGTTTCAGATGCTTCAATTTGACCCTTTCTAGCATAAAAGCTCTACCTTCCCTCAAGGAACCAATGCTGGGATTTTGCTTGTTATTAAGCATATTTATATTATACAATCTAGGACAAGGGAAGTAACCATAGGATGGTTTTACATCCTCTTAGACTTACTATTAGACTCAGGCTAAACTCTATGAACCCTACTGTGCTTAGCAGATTATGGTGGCATTTTGGGTTGCTAGGGATCAACAAAAACTCAGAATTACTGTCTAAAAATTCCCAGAAGGTCTGGTTTGTTTTCCTTTCCCAAGGGAAGTGTAAGTCTGGACAAGGGCACTGGTTCCCCTGGGGCAGGCTAAAGGGGGAAAATTCATAGTATATTCCTGTTCTCATGTTGCAAGGCTCTCTCTCTCTCACTTGAAGTCTGGGAGTTGGTTCAGTCTGGGAGCTAAGGAAGTCTGTGAATCTCCACTATGGTAACTTATTTTTCTGTCCAGAATATCTAGACATTTTTCCTCTATATCTCTTAAATAGTAAATAGCTGCCTATCATTTACATTTGTTGGGACCCTATAGTTAATGAGCCATTGCTACAATCACTGAAGATCAAAACACTTTATTTTAATTCCATTCTGTAATAATTGTACCCTCCTATACCTGCTAGTTTAACCCTATCACCTGGGCTCTACAGTTTTGGGATCTTATTGTTCTCAATGAAATCAGCAACTCATTTCTACTGCAATATTCTCCACCATCATTTCTGCCCAATAGAGTATAGCTAACACAGAGCTCTTTAAGGATGTTACTGCCCCTCTCCCAATGTATTTGTTAATACTTTGGTTAAGTTAATGTTCTTTTGTTCCTCCTGAAGGGATGGTTTGGGAGTGGCAGGGTAGACTGAATACCATAGATCCATTTCAACTTATCCGTTTTCCTGAGCCTTTAGACTTCTTCCTCTATAGTATTCCAGGAAAGTTCTGACATTTCGACCTCATTAACTACAAGAAATCATTTAATCTAGGCTTCATTTAGCTAACCTAACAGATTATTAACAGGTGCTGATGCGAAAATATTAGACATGATATCCTTAAGTGAGTGCACTTATGTCAGTGAATTTGGCCCTACTGAATAGTATATTCTAGACTTCTTGGTCTAAATAGAACTCATTTTTCTACATGCTTCTTGGGCTCTGGTCAATATGAATTGGAACTTCTATTATTTTTTAAATTTTTACATTTTTCTATGAAATTTAAAAAATGGAATAATTTTGATTTATAGAAAAAGTACAGCGATAGTACAGAGAGTTCCTGTATATTCTTCACCTAGTTTCCCCAAATATTTACACCTTCCATAATCATGGGACATTTGTGAATCTAATGTTTAAAAATTGGTACTATACCATTAACTCTACTACAGACTTTATTTGGATTTTGCCAGTTTCTGCATTAATAATTGGCAGTTCTTCTAACTCATTTTGTGTGCACACTATTTCTTGAGGAAGCAGGTCTTGTACTGCTCCATCCGGACTATGTTGGGCCTTGAATGAATAAGATCTAGAATGTTTTGGGCCTAGAAAGAATAAGAAATGGTAGGGATGAGTTCTGGGAGCATCATTGTGAGGAGCCCAAAATATCCAATATATAAGGGTAGAAAAAGAAAAAGAAAGTTTCAAAAAAATTCTTATTTCACTTAGCATAATGCTCTGTTCTCTAAGTTCATCTGTGTTGTTGCAAATGGCAGGATATCCTTTTTTAAAAGGCTAAATAATATTCCATTGTGTGTTTGTATGTCTGTGTGTATGTGATATTTTCTTATCCATTCATCCATTGGCAGACACTCAGGTTGTTGCTATACCTTGGTTATTGTAAATAATGTTGAAATGAACATGGGAGTATATCTTTTGGAGAAAATTATTTCTTTTGTATATTCATATATCCAGAAATGGGATCGTATTAGTTCTATTTTAATTTTTTTGAGGAGCCTCCACACCATTTTTCATAGTGGCTGTTTCAGTTTATATTCCCACCAAAAAGGTTCCCTTCTCTCCACATCTTTGCCAACCCCTGTTATTTCTTGTCTTTTTCATAATAGACATCCTAACAAACATGAGGTGATATCACATTGTGGTTTTGATTTGCATTTCCCTTATGATTAGTGATTTCAATTACCTTTTCATGTACCTGTTGGCCATTTGTATGTCTTCTTTGGAAAAATGTCTATTTAGGTCTTTTGCCCATTTTATGAATTTTTTTTAACTTTTTGTTTTTATTTTTTAGAGAGAGAGAGAGAATAAGTGTGAACAGAAGGGAAGGGCTGAGGGAGAGAGAGAAAATCCGAAGTAGGCTCTGCGCTATCAGCACAGAGCCTGAAGTGAGCCTTGATCCCATGAACCACAAGATCATGACCTGAGCTGAAATCAAGAGTCATGTGCTTAACCAGCTGAGCCACCCAGGCACCCCTGCTCATTTCATTATTGGGTTAGTATTATTATTATTTTTTAGCTAGTAAGTTATGTATCTTGTATACTTTAGATGTTAACCCCTTATCAGAGATGTGGTTCGCAAATATTTTCTCACTTTCAGTAGACTGTCTTTTCATTTTGTTCATGGTACTCTTTGCTGTACAGAAGCTTTTTAATTTGCTGTAGTCCCACTTGTTTATTTTTGCTTTTGTTGCATTCACTTTTAGTGGCAAATACAAAAAAAAAATTTCCATGATTGATGTCAAGGAGCTTACCACTTATGTTTTCTTCTGTAAGTCTTATAGTTTCAGGTCTTAAATTAAAGTCTAATCCATTTTGAGTTAATTTGGAGGTATGATGTAAGATAGTGGCCCAGTTTCATTCTTCTGCATTTCACTGTCCAGTTTTCCCAATATCACTTATTGAAGAGACTGTCCTTTCCTCACTATATATTCTTTGTTTCTTTGTCCTAAATTAATTCACCATACATGCATGGATTTATTTCTGGGTTCTCTATTCTGTTCCACTGAATAGGTGTCTGTTTTTATGCTAACACATTACTGTTTTAATTACCATAGCTTTGTTTTTTTTTTTTTAATATATGAAATTTATTGTCAAATTGGTTTCCATATAACACCCAGTGCTCATCCCAAAAGGTGCCCTCCTCAATACCCATCACCCACCCTCTCCTCCTTCCCACCCCCCATCAACCCTCAGTTTGTTCTCAGTTTTTAACAGTCTCTTATGCTTTGGCTCTCTCCCACTCTAACCTCTTTTTTTTTTTTTCCCCTTCCCCTCCCCCATGGGTTCCTGTTAAGTTTCTCAGGATCCATATAAGAGTGAAACCATATGGTATCTGTCTTTCTCTGTATGGCTTATTTCACTTAGCATCACACTCTCCAGTTCCATCCACGTTGCTACAAAACACCATATTTCATTTTTTCTCATTGCCATGTAGTATTCCATTGTGTATATAAACCACAATTTCTTTATCCATTCATCCATTGATGGACATTTAGGCTCTTTCCATAATTTGGCTATTGTTGAGAGTGCTGCTATAAACATTGGGGTACAAGTGCCCCTATGCATCAGTACTCCTGTATCCCTTGG